>NC_056745.1:1356006258-1356050080 GCF_019279795.1 Protopterus annectens
AAACTAGAAGCCTGCTGCAACAAATTAGCCATATTTTCAAAAAAGTCCCCACACAGATCCCATCACTGCATTGCACTTACAACTAAACTGGTTAGAATTACCCCACTACTTAACCTGTATCCATTTTATCACTGCTCACAGCCTTGTGTATCAGATAAATGCCTTGCTCTCCAAAATCTACTGCAACCCTGCACCAATAAATGGGACCTTCGTTCCTCTAACAAATCTTTCCAACAAGTTACCAAATCCAGTAAAAGCTCTGGAGACGCACTGTACCCCAAACTATCATAGCTGCAGCAAATTCCTCATATTTCAGAAAGCAACTTAAAAGGCACCTGAACAACATCTGGCTATGCTCACGCTCTCTAGTCCTGTCTAAATCCCATTCTTCTGAGAACCTCGCCTTCCCACACTAACCATTTTAAATAATTCTACCCAACACTAAACAGTCCTACCCCCCATTTCTCTCTCTCCTATCAAACCATCAATCTTGTCTTTTCTCTTTCTCTCGATATACTCCTAACTCATTCTCTCTCCTGCCTCAAGTCATACTCAATACACATCTCTCTTGCCACTCTTTCTTACACTACAACGTAATACACCTCACCCTTAACACTCTTCATAACTATTTCTGTCTCTCAACCTAAGCTCTTATCCCCTTCCCCTTGCTCTATCTTCCCATCACTTCTTTCTGTCCCCTTCTAACTCAGAATTCATAGATGTATATCCATTTTTCTCAAATGTATTAAGTCACTTTTGAATGTTCTGTCAACTATGGGCTAATTGTTAATTTCTAAATCCATTGTCACTTTTGTATTACTCTAGATTTAATGTACTGTTAGTAATGTTAAAATTTTGTCATCTCTAAATTCACTGTTCTTTTGTGGAGTTTTTCTCCCTGAACCTCCACTGAAAAAGGGCTCTTGTCCAGTCAGACTTTTCCTGTCAACAAAAACAAATAAATAAGAACAGGCAGGACTCTCCCAAAATTTTGCTAGTGACTCCCTTTTGGAGCAGACAGCATTGGTCCCACCCATCTTTCTCATTTGGCAATCACCACAAGGTATAGTGGATATAAAAACTGTACACACCCCCTGTTAAAATGCCAGGTTTTTGTGATGTAACAAAATGAGACCACGATAAATCATTTCAAAACTTTTCCCACCTTTAATGTGACCTATAACCTGTACAATTCAATTGAAAAACAAACAAATCTGTTGGGGGGAAAAATAAACGTACAATAAGCTGGTTGCATAAGTGTCCACACCCTTAAACAAATACTTTGTTGAAGCACCTTTTGATTTAATTACAGCATTCAGTCTTCTTGGGTACACACCTGCCATCAATTAGAGAGACTCTGACTAACCCCAAATAAAGTTCAGCTGTCCTAGTAGGATTTTCCTGACATTTACTCAGTTGCTTGCTACAACAAAAGCCACTGTTCGCAGAGAACTTACAAAGCATCAAAGGGATCTCATTGTTGAAATGTATCGATTAGGAGAAGAGTACAAAAAAATTTCCACAGCATTGGATATACCATGGAACACAGTGAAAACAGTCATCAAAAAGTGGAGCAAATATGGGACAATAGTGATGTTGCAAAGAACTGGACATCCCTCCAAAATTGATGAAAAGACTAGACAAAAACTGTTCAGGGAGGCTGCCAAGAGACCTATAGCAACACTTGAAGGAGCTGCAGGAATTTCTGGCAAGTAACTGGTTGTGTACTACACGTGACAAAAATCTCCCGTATTCTCCATATGTCTGGACCATAGGGGGGTAGGGTTGGAAGACGGAAGCCTTTTCTTACACAGAAAAACATCCAAGCCTGGCTAAAATTTGCAAAACGATACATCAAATCTCCCAAAAGCATGTGGGAAAATGTGTTATGGTCTGATGAGACCGAGGTTGAACCTTTTGGCCACAATTCCAAAAGGTACATTTGGCGCAAAAACACTTTGCATCACTAAAAGAACACCATCCCCATGGTTGAAGCATGGTGGTGGCAGTATCATGCTTTGGGTTGCTTTTCTTCAGCTGGAACTGGGCCTTTAGTCAAGGTGGAGGGAATTATGAACAGTTCCAAGTACCAATCACCTTTTGGCCTAAAACCTTCAGACATCTGCTAGAGAGCTGAAGATGAATACAAATTTCACCTTTCAACACGACAATGTCCCCAAGCATACATCCAAATCAACAAAAGATTGGCTTCACCAGAAGAAAATTAAAGTTTTGGAACGGCCCAGCCAGAGCCTTGACCTAAATCCAATAGAAAATCTGTGGGGTGACCTGAAGAGGGTTGTGCACAAGAGATGCCCTCACATTCTGACAGATTTGGAGCGCTTCTGCAAGGAAGAGTGAGCAAATACTGCCAAGTCAAGATGTGCCATGCTGATAGATTCCTACCCAAGAAGACTGAATGTTCTAATTAAATCAAAAGGTGCTTCAACAAAGTATTAGTTTAAGGGAGTGCACACTTATGCAACCAGCTTATTGTACGTTTTTTATATTTTCCCTAACAGATTTGTTTGTTTTTCAATTGAATTGTGCAGGTTATAGGTCACATTAAAGATGTGAAAAGTTTTTAAATGATTTATTGTGGTCTCATTTTTTTTTTTATATATATCACTAAAACTTGCCATTTTAACATGGGTGTTTACACTTTTTATATTCATTGTTCTTCACCGGGTGGACCTTCTCACACAAGACAAAGGTCTCCTATCAATCCTCACATGTCCACTCTTCAGCTGATGCTGTGGGTTATAGGGTTTTGATCCTTTTTAGGCACCTCTTTTCTGAGTATGCGCTTTGAGTGTTGCAGGAAGCCAGGAAATTGTAATTGTGCAAATGGAAAAGATCTTCTGTGTGGTGCCTCTCTCACCATCAGGATCCCCTCTCTGTACAGGTTCTCCTGGTTCTCTCTTATTTGTGTGATCTGCTCCATGCTGGGTTAGCATATACTTCAGTTAAAGCTCACCTGTCAGTACTTTCTGCTTGTCTGCCCTTGACTTCTCCCCTGGCCGCTAGATTTGACGCCAAGCAATTTCTTAAAGGCGTCCTCTGTCAGGGCTCCCAGGAAGCCCATTCCACCTTCTTGGGACCTCAGTTTTGTTCTTGAAAAATTGCCTCAGTTTCCTTAGAAAATTGTAATAGGAAGACTATTATTATTTTGGCTGTCGCTTCGGCCAAGAGGATGTCTGAACTTCAGACCTTCATGGCTGTTCCTCCTGTCTTAGTTTTCCACAGAGACAGGGTGTCTGTCTGTACTAACCCTTCTTGTATGCCCAAGGTGGTCTGTGAGTTGTTCCTTAATCAGTCATTAATTTGCCTTCCTTTTTTTTTCCTTCTGCAGTCTACCAGTAAAGAGAGTTCTTCACACCTTGGATTTGCATAGACAGCTCAGATATTATTTAGATAAAACTAAAGTATTCATAAATCTGAGCATCTTTTTGTTTCCTTTCATTGCAGGTATTTGGGCTTAGCTGTTTCTAAGCAAAACTTCTCTTCCTGGATTTCTAAAGCCATTTCATTTTGCTATTCTTTTCATGGTAAATGTTTTTCTTCATCAGTAAAGGTTCATTGTACCAGTGGTATTGCCTCTTCTGGTGCTTTTTTTTCAAGAGGCTGGATACCATTTCCTTGCTTGAGGTTGCTACTTGGTGTTCTGCTTATATGCTGACTAAGCATTACAAGTTGGTTGTTATTTTCAGGGCTAGAGCTGGCTTTGCCAAGGCTATCTTGCATGGGTTTCTGAAGGTCTCTTCAGTGCTATTCCCCTCTCAGGTTTTCTTTTGAGCTTTTGTACTCTCCCTTCAGTTGTAAATACTGCAGCAGTGATATGGAAGGATGTAATACAGTCGTGTAGAATCTTACCATAATAATAGATGTTCTATTCACTGTTGCAGTATTCACTCCATCCCCCCTGCCCATTCAGTTCTAGCCTCTTCTTTCTTGTCCTCCTGGCCGAGGGGCTCTTCTCCCTTTTCTCCTTCTGGATGCACATGTTCTTCCTTGTCTAGGGAAATTCTGTTCCTCCTGGGTTTTTCAGTTCTGAGTGTGTGTGTCTGTATGTCAGCTTTATGCCATACACCTTACACAGGGAACATACTTGTGATGTACGGTACCTTTAAGTACTAAATGCTTTCATATACTAGCTGGACATAGGACTATCTTTGGCAAGAGATTTCGTCAGCTATGAATACTGTAATAGTGAGAAGGATATCTACTATTATGATAAGATTTTACACAACTGTACTCGTGTGTGTGTGTGTGTGTGTGTGTGTGTGTGTGTGTGTGTGTGTGTGTGTGTGTGTGTGTGTGTGTGTGTCTAAACCACCCTGAAAGACCTACTGCTACCTTTTGGAACATTGTTGTGCAGACTTTCATTTTCAGTTACAGAGGAAGTATTATGTCCCAATACCAGTATGTTCACCATGGATCCAGAAACCAAATTAAGCTTCCCTTCCTCAGAGACTATCATTAAATCTTTATTATTCTGTGAATGTATCCCTAGCTTTAACTAATCTGTTCTGGTTAATAAATAAGTGCAGCTTTATTTACATAGGAGCACTGTTCACCTTCTTGTCATTCATTTTTGTATGAGTAAGTAGCATAAGTTCTTATAATTAATTATAAGACAACTTAAAAGCAAAAGTCCCTCCCCCTCAATCCCCCATTGTGTTGAAGCTTGAATACTGGAATAATAGGGTATGCATTTTAAGCAGTTTAAAAAAACTTCAGTTACATTTACATTAACTCATTTGCTTAAGTCTTTAAAAAAAAAAAGTCATTTTGACAGTTATTCAACATTAGTACATCAAGCCCCAGTGCTCATCTTGTATTGCTGTTTTAAGCAGATTGAGTCGATCTTTGCTGCAGCTGTAACTGTTCTCTTGTGCAGGTGATGTTGCAACATGGTTAATTGGTTCATTCACTGTCTTCTAACGTAGCTCAATGATGTTTGCGTCTTTCCTGAGAGTTAACCAATGTCTTGGCTTCCTTTTCCTACCAGTTCCACTTATTTGGTCAATGGTAGCATTTTCCAGCTCAATACGAAAACAAGCTGTGAACTGATAATGTAGCATTAGAATTGCCAAAATGTCATCTCTGTAAAAAGCAGTACCTTTGCTAGTCAAGAGAGGCTGACTTCTCCACAGTAGTCATTGCTCGTCAATAGGCAGATTGTTTTATCAGAAGTTTTAAGTTCTCTTCACTGGAATCTGTTATTTTTCCCACTTTTTTTTTAATGCCTTTATTAAATTGTCACTTAAGACATAGTCATTACTGCAAAACAAAGTGTAACCTTTTTTTTCATTTACATGCATTATGCATTACGTATGTTTTCTTTCTTTATAACAACTATATTTGTCCAACATTACATTACTCAGTTCCTGCCTTCCCTTAAACTTTACTCCTCCTGTGTATTATTCCTGCAAATTCCATTTATTTTTATGTAATTTGCTCCTTCCCTTTTGTACTTAAGTTATTTATTTATTTAATTGATTGACATTTGATTACCAGGAAAGTCTGACTGGGTAGAGGCCCGGGTAGAAAAGCTCCAAGTTAATACAAAGCATTTTAAGAACAATAATTTTAGACTTCAAAAGTAAAACAAAAATATCTGCAATTTAAATTGTTATAACAAATTAGACATGATATAAAAACATTGGTTAAGAATCTGTACAAAGGGGTATGATCATTTAATATTTAGAGAAATTTTAGACTGTAGAGAAATTAAAGGTGAGTTATTGTTACAGAAATAGAAATTGCAATATGGAATGAGGGCAAAACGGGCTTATGGTATATTTAGAAAGAAAGTCAAGGAAGAGAACTTGATAGCAGTAACGAAACAAGTGAAGAAGGGAGGTATGATGAATAAAAAGGTACTTGCTCATTTAGGGGTATAGTTTATCCTGGTTTTGAGCAAGAACAGAGTCAGATTTCAACTAGGAAGTCTTTCAGAGTAGGTTTGAAAAAGGGTGGGTGGGTATACATTGATCGATATAGGTGAGGAGTTCCAGGCCTTAGCAACCTTGATTGAGTACAGACAATGCCCCAGCAGATTTGCTAGGTTTGTAGACAGGCAGGAATTTTTGGTCACTGGATCACAAATGACTGACTGGGAGCATAGTTGTGTAGAATGTTTTTTAGTGCTGGACAGACAAATGGATGCTGGATAATTTTATAAGGGGTAAGAAGCTGTGTTTATGTTGGTTGATGGGGTAGATCTAGCCAATTTAAGCTTTTCAGTGCTATATAGTGGTGGGTTCTGAAAGGGGTGTCTGTTTCAAATTTAGCAACTTTGTTATAGCATTGTTATAGTTTTAATTTTGTGAAGCCTGGAGGTTAGTAAGGATGGGAGTGCCGTAAAATGATTGGAGAGGAGATTAGTTGCAAGTGTACATTTAGTTGCTTCGATGCGAAAGTTTTTGGCTCTGTAAAGGACTCCTTGCTTTTTATGAGTTTTTCTTATGCAGTTTTGTAATGCAGGTCAAATGTTAGATTATTATCCATTACTGCCCCTAATAGTTTGCTATGAAAAGTGACTTCAGTGGCTGTATTATCGAGAGAGGGCTTTAAATTTGTTTTTTTCATGAGAGGGGGATTTGAGGTGAAAAAGTAGTAGTTTGGTCTTTTTTGGGTTGAGCATAAGTTGTGAGTTACAGAATCACATTTTATTTGCTGTTAAAGCTTCCTGAGTAATTTTTAGGTATACCATGTTGTCAGATGTGCAAATGAGTGTAGAATCATCTGTGTAATGTATTAGGGGGCCTGTTGTGTGGATGTATAGAGGATGTTGGTGAAAATGTTAGAGGAGGAGACCAAGGATAAAGCCTTGTGGTACACCAATGGTGACTGGGAGGTTAAGGAGAGAGTGTGGAGTGCCATTTTGTTGACAGGTAGCTTTTGAACCACAGAAGAGTGGGCTGAGTGAGACCTAGTGAGGACATTTGATGTAGTAGTTTGCTGTGACAAACTGTGTTAAAGGCTTTAGACAAGTCTAGAAATAAGAAAGAGACTTACCGTTATCTCTAGCTTTATTGACAGTATCTATATAGGGTAGAAGGGCAGTGCTAGTACTGTGGGAAGGATGGAAGCCATGTCATGTAGGAGATAGGAGTTCTTGCTGGCGATAGTCTAGCAATTGTTTTTGAATGCATTTTCAAGTATTTTGGTGAGAGGAGATAAGATTGCTATAGGTCTAAAGTTATTAATGTTGAATTTCCTGCTTTGTGCAGAGATAATGTGACTTTTTTCAGAGAATGGCGACGTGGGATTCCTGAATTGACCTTTTTATAAGGATTGAGACAGGAAAAGCAATTCTGTTGGCTACTCTTTTTACATACTCACTTGGAAGGTCATCAGCTGAAGAGCACGGTTTAACTTTGTATAAGAGTAGTTTTATATAGGATGTGAGCAGAGGTTTGAAGGTTAAAGTGGATGTGTTGATATGTGGCTGTTGGGCAGGGTTGAGGTTAGATGTTGAGGAATCCTTGGCTTAAGATGCTGTACTATCTATAAATAAGAGTTGAACTGTATTGCACTTTCAAGTGGTGAGTTATTGGGAGAGGGGTTTGGGTTGAATTTTTGGCCAGAATGTAAGATTTCTTTCATGGATGTCCAACATTTTTTGGAGTTGTGTTTTAGTATTATATTGAAGATTACCATAGTGCAGTTTTTTGTCTTCATTTATTTGCTCTTTATCATGATTACGAAGCATTCTGACGTTTTCAAGACATTGAGGTTTTATATTTTTCTCTATCCTGCATTAGCATTCTACTCTTTTTGAATAGCCAAACTGCGTTATTTGTTTTCAGTCTGTTCCTTCTAGGAGGTGCAAGGCTATTAAGGACATTTAGAACAGTTGTGTTGAAATCAGTGACCGCATCATCTAAGGGGAGGATTTATTTAGGAAGTTCCAGTTAATAGTATAGCAGTGAACATTTCTGGGTTAAACTTGGAAAGGTCATAGAGACTCCTCTTCCAGTTCTTTTATCTCTTTTGCAATATTTCTCCCACATTCTTTGTATGTAAGAAAATATCTGTCTGCCTCTGTTTCATTATTCTTTGAACAAATGACAGGCAATTGAATGGCATCTTTCTCTCAGTGTTATAGCAGATTTCTTACTTCACTCACTTTTACCTGTAGGATCAGCTGTTGATTCTTCATTGTTGGATGTGTTTTGCTGTAATGTCCACATGTACACCTGCTGCCTTCAAGTAAGTTTTCAGTCCAGTTAGATAGCATATTTGTTAAGCTGGATAGCATATTCAAATTTTAGCCCCCTTTCTTGGGTCACATACATGGCAGGTAATCACTGTCTATGTAGACAAGGCATTTGCCCATTTTCAGCATTTCTTTTTCCTGACATATTTTAGGAAGCTAAAGTTTCAGCTGAAGCGAATGGATTTTCACCAAGAGCACACATGGCTGTTTTGTATGCTGCACTTTTCCAGTTGTAAAAACCCTGCCCTGTATAAATGTACTTGTGAGCAAGAGAAACTCTTCCAGGTTTGTAGAGCTTGTGTCATGTAAGCCAAATTAGCGATGATCTTCAGCTTTTTCTGGGATGCTTGTGAGTCTGATGTTCTCTCTGTGAGCTCCGTCTTCTAGTTCTAGTAATTTTTTGTGCAACTCCACCTGTTTTTCCTCAATTTCTGCATGTTTGCTTTCCATCACGGAGTATCCAGAGCACTCTTTTTAAAATTATTGTTATCGAAAACATTTTTTAAAAATCATGAGGGGTGGATCTTGGCAATTAAATTTGGAGAGAAGGGAATTGTATTGGACTTTACTACTGAATGGTGTTGTTTGGCCAGGGCCGAATGAGCTAGCTGCTGTTGGATTTGTTTTAAAATTGAAATTAACAGAGCTAGAGTGTTTATATAAGAATATTATATATTTATTATTGTTTTGTTTTACTTTTTATTTTTGGTTATTGTTTTTGTATTATATATATATTTATAAACTGTTATCTTAATTGTTAGGATGATTAATTATGTAATTGATGTGATTTTCATTACCTGTTTAAATGCATTTTGCATTAGTGTTTGATGAAGTCTCGTATAGTTTGAGATGAAAGAGCTTATTTTGTTTTGATAAAGTGGTAAACTAATTTCTGTGACTTTTTGGGGGACCTGTAACTACCGTACCAGTTTTTTCTTTTTCTGTCTTCAGGAATACTCATTTGCCCATACCGATGTATGTAAGCTATGTAAATATGTGATGTTAAGTTGTCAATCTCGCCTTCATTCTTGCTGGATGGGTTCAGAGCCGATCCTCGGCTCCGACTCGGCCACTTACTAAAGCTCGAAAGCTTATTTTACTGGCTCGAGGCAACCCTATATCCCATGATGCTAGGCGATAACTCCCCAGATCTCGTTTGCCGCTTTCGCTTGCGAGGTGCGTATTTTTACCGGCTCCTGGTAAGTCTTTTGAATACTAGTTTTTCAGTCACCCTTTTTGGTTAGTTTTTCACCCAGTTGTTTTTTTAGTAGTTAACGACTACTTTTAATCCTATTCCTGTTAATACCTTTCCTTTTTTTCCCCTTATATCCCCCCCCCTCCACTCTTAGGTTAGGCCTTAAGCCTGCCCCTTTCCTAATTATTTCTTAGGGATCCTGTGGAGTGTTTGGGTGTGTCAGTATCCCACCTAATATTTTTATTGTTTTTTGAGTGTTGTGTGTGTGTGTTTCTTTTTCCTTTTGTGCTCCCTCGACACTGTTATGTCGAAGGAACCAAAGGAAACTAAGGTCTCAGGCTTTAAGTGGTGTGACTCGTGCTGTCAGAAAATGTCTCTGACAGACGGTCACACTTCTTGTGTTTACTGCCAGGGACCCCTGCACTTGCAGGACTCTTGTTCTGTGTGTCATGCGTTGAGTCCTGCAGGAGCGCAGCAACAAACTAATGTTGAGGGGCTTGTTAAAGCCCGAGAGCTCCCCGACTAAGTCTGCGTCGGGGAGGACTTCGAAACCAGCAAAACTGTCGGCTCCGAGTACTAAGTCTTCGGCTGCTGGCTCTTTGTCTGTGCCTAGATCGGCTCCGGCTGGAGCCGATCCCTCTGAGTCACAGATTCCTGTCTCGGCCCCACTCGGTGCCGATACCTCTGAGTCCATGCATTCACGGTAAGCTCCGGCTGGAGCCGACGTGTCTTCGGCTCCATCCATATCTAAGAAGAGGTCAAGATCCCCTTCGTTGGAGTCCATCCATTCGGCTCCGAGATCCCCCCTGCTCTCGGAGCGGAGCCATCGGAGCCGATCTTTTCGGTCGTCCAGGCTTTCAGACCACGACCTTGAGAGAGTGGTAAGTAGGCTGTTAAAGTCTCGGGCATAGGCCCAAATGATCTGTAGCCCGTCTCATCAGACGGTAGCTATTACGACTCCACCTATTTTTCCTCCTTCGACTCTCCCTCAGAGTTCGGAGCCGGAGCTCCTCGGAGCCGTGACTGTTGTGGCGTCGGAGCCGATACCTCCCCCTTCGGCTCCTTCGTCTTCCGCTCCGGTCTCCTCCTTGATGCCTTCATTGGAGGGATCCGGGTGCCTGGTCTCTCTCGTCGGCTCCGAGGGGGCGAGTGGCATCGGACCATTGTCCGACCCCATTCTCCCTCTCGGAGCGTCGGCGCTGGTGAGCTCGGCCCCGACATCGGCCTCGGAGCCTTCCCTGTCTGTGCGGCCTGGGGTTCCCACCTCTTCAGAGCGGGAGCCCTCTGGCCTTTCTGATAGGGGAGCCTTCGAGGTGATGAGGAGTGTACTAGCCCCAGGGCATAGTCAACGGTCAGCTCCATCAGCTCCTCCCACTACAGTGCCTGCTGATGTCTCTTCCCACTCTCTTGCTCCCGGTCCCAGAGATCCAACGCCTCAGGTTTCCCCACTGGGAATATCTTCCTCTTCCTGGGCTTCTCCTGACCTGTCAGCGGAGCCTCCGCATAAGAGGACATGTAAGAGGAAGCATGTGGACTCCCCTGAGTCCATTACATCTGACACCGACTTGGATGAGTCTGAGGGATCCCCAAAGTCCCCCTCTGAGGATGTCTCTTTCTCAGACATCCTAGAAATCCTAAAGCAAGCAGGGGGGAAACTGGTCTTCCCTTAATCCTTCCGAGGACGAGTCGGTTTACCTGGAGGCGTTTGATTCTCGACCCTCCACCTCCTGGGTGACTCCGCCTTTCGACCCACTTATGGAAGTGGTGGCTCGGAAGGCATGGTTGGCCCAGGATTCGGTGGAACCCACCCCTCGGAGGCCATCTAAATTCATCACAGCACCAGTTGACAAACAATTCTTAACAAAAGATGTACCGGCAGATGCCATGGTGTTGGCTGCAGCCACCAAGAAGGAACTAGCTGATACTTCAGTACCTATCCATCCTCCTAATAAGGATTCTAGGACCATGGATAGGTACGGTAAGCGGATGTTTTCTTCAGCGACCTTTGCCATGCGGTCGCTGAATTACTTGTCACTTCACCCGCCTTCAGAGAGATATTCTCAAAGAGTTGGGAGAAGTCTTACAGGATCTGTCAGCTGCTGGGTCCCAGGATAAAATCAACTCACAGCTTGGAACCCTAAACTCGATTGTTAACTCCTCCATGCTTCTAATTTCATATGCAGCCGATGGAGCGAGTAGGGCCGCGGGCACAGGAGTGGCCTTAAGGCGTCACGCCTGGATGCGGCTGTGTAATTTTGCGGACCCTTTCAAGGCGTCCTTCACAAATTCCCCTTTTGATGGTTCGGCTTTGTTCGGACATCAAGTGAAAGACACCTTGACCAGATGCAAACAAGTTGGCAAGACTTTCTGCCGTAGGAGTCCATTTCTCCACCCCTTCAAGACCATACCCTAAGGGTCAGAAGGGTGGGAAAATGTGGTTCCGCAAATCTCAAGGAGTCACGCCTGACGCAAGAGGCCAGTTTACCCCAGAGGCAGAGGGGGGTAACAACAACAGGGGTAACAACAGACGCCGCCCTAGGGGCAGAGGGGGTCCGCAGAACCAGGGTAGCAGGGAGCCTCTCTCTGACAAACCCTTCCAGCATCCCTGAGATGTTGCCCGATTGTCCACCTTCGGAGGCAGTTGGGGGAAGATTGTCGCTGTACCCAAAAGCCTGGCTTTCCCTTACTCAAGACAAATGGGTACAGTCGATCATATCCGAGGGTTACAAAATTCCTTTTATCCAAACCCCAATTTAACAAAAGAGAACCCTTCCAGACGTTCCACCCGGTCTAAGGGAACTAGCAGTACCAGAGATATCAAAACTGCTAGCAAAAAGAGCCATCCATCCAGTCCCAGCAGACCAACTAGGATCCGGAATCTACTCAAGATTCTTTTTGGTACCGAAAAAGACAGGGGACTGGAGACCAATATTAGATCTCAGCAAACTTAACAAGTTTGTTAAGAGAACAAGATTCCGGATGGTCACGCTACAGTCCATTCTACCCTTTCTGGGCAAGGACAATTGGATGTGTTCCGTGGACCTTCAGGATGCGTACTATCACATCAAAATTCACAGGCGCTCCAGAAGGTTTCTCCGCTTTCGGCTGGGGGCCAGTCACTACCAATTCAGAGCCCTGCCCTTTTGTCTCACTACAGCCCCCAGAGTGTTCACCAAATGTATGGCAGCGGTTACGGCTCACCTGAGATGGCAAGGATTCCAGGTGTTTCCATATCTAGACGACTGGCTCCTCACTGCCACCACCAGGCATCAACTTCTCCAAGCCAGAGCTTACACCATTCACGTTTGCAGAGGGCTAGGAATCTCTATAAATTTAGAAAAGTCTGCCTTGTCGCCTTGTCAGTCTATTACCTTTATAGGCGCCAACTTGGACACCGTACAACTTTCAGCAAAGTTAACAGATCAAAGGGTCTTAGATATTCAAAACCATGTCCATGTTCTTCTTCAGAACGACAGAATTCAGGCCAGGTATGTCCTGAAAGTATTGGGTCTTATGGCGGCCGCCATAACACTTCTTCCTCTTGCACGTTTTTACATACGTCTTCTACAGTGGATGCTTTTCGCCCAATGGTCTTTTCAGCAACTCCCTATGCACCACAAGATCATGATAACTCCAACTTGCAAAAGTCATCTGTCCTGGTGGATATTGTCCCCTCAAGTCCATCAAGTCAGACCCTTTGTTCCTCCTCCTCCCCCGGTTGCCACGGTTACATCGGGCGCCTCCCTGATCGGGTGGGGGCATTTTCAGGGCAGGATGGTCCATGGCACTTGGCAACCTTTCGAACGCCACCTGCACATAAATGTCCTAGAGATGAGAGCAGTGCTTTTAACGTTGCAAGCCCTCCACGACTCTCTTCCCCTGGGAACCCGTAAGTGTGGTATATCAACAAGCAAGGCGGAACCAAGTCCTATCCCCTGTGTCGAGAGGCACTCAGACTTTGGCAATGGGCAATCTCCTCTCAGCGGTTTCTGATAGCAACGCATATCCCCGGGAAGTCCATCATCATAGCGGACAGGTTGAGCAGAGCTATACTCATGCCACATGAGTGGTCTCTCAAACAATCTGTGGCGGAAGAGGTTTTTCAGAAGTGGGGCCTTCCTTGCTGCGATCTTTTGGCTACACCCCAAAACAGCAAATGCCCCGACTTCTTCACCCTCTTCCCCCTTTCAGGCCATCCCCTCAGAGACGCTCTAATCCAAGATTGGCCTCGGGGACTTCTCTATGCCTTTCCACCCTTTCCTCTAATCCCACAAGTAATTCAGAAAGCAACCGCCTTGAGAGCCAAGTTGATTCTCATTGCCCCTTATTGGCCTCGACAGATATGGTTTCCGTTCCTACACCGTTATCTTTTGGTACAGCCTTGGCCTCTGGACCCAGCTCCAGATATGTTGACCCATCAGTCGGGGCAGCTGCACCAATCCCTACATTCTCTCAACCTCACTGCTTGGTTGCTCCACTTCCGTCTTTAGCCAGGCTTCCTATGATTTCTAATCCCGTCTGGGATATCATAGTAGCTTCCCTTAAATCTTCCACCAGAAGAATTTACACTAGTACATGGAAACGTTTCTCCTTCTGGGCAAAGGCAAGGAATATAGATCCCTTTACTGCCCCAATTCATTCGGTCTTAGACTTCCTAGCCGAAATTTTTCATTCAGGGTCTTCTGCATCTACAGTAAAAGTTCAGTTGGCAGCCATATCGAATTTTCATATAGGCTTATCGGACCACATCATCATGTCCCATAAGTTTTGCAAAGCTTTCCTTAAAGGTATATTTTTACTTAAGCCTCCGATCAAAGACCCTCCACCTCAGTGGGATCTTAATTTAGTCTTAACATCCTTGATTCTTCCCCCCTTTGAACCTGCGGTCTCCTGTTCGTTGAAATTTCTTTCCTGGAAGACACTCTTCCTAGTCGCCATTACTTCTGCTAGAAGAGTATCTGAGCTTCACTCCCTCTGCATTCGTCCTCCCTACTTAATCTTTCATAAAGACAGAGTTTCTCTGTGGACTAATCCATCCTTCTTACCCAAGGTGGCTTCGCAGACAAATTTAAATCAATCAATTGATCTCCCAGTTTTTTTCCCAAACTATACTAATAGAGAGCGGAGCAATAGCTACATTATCTAGATATTCACCGCCAGCTCCGATACTATTTGGATAGAACCAAACAAATAAGGAAGTCTGATCAGCTGTTTTTATCGTATGCAGAAAATAAGAAAGGCCTTCCTGTATCTAAGGTAACCCTATCTAGGTGGCTGTCTTCTGTGATTACATCTATTTATCAACTCAGAGGCAGAGAATTAACTTGTAAGCCAAAAGCCCATTCAACTAGAGCACTAGCTACATCTACAGCTTTTCAAGCTAGACTACCAATAGACACTATCTGTGCGGCAGCCACATGGGCCTCTCCTCATACCTTTGTTTCGCATTACAAATTAGACATGGCCTCTAGGGACAGAGCAAAATTTGGTTCTACCGTTCTCAAGAATCTGTTCCAATGAGCCACCCAGGATGAAGGTGCTAGGGACGCGGTCCCATCCAGCAAGAATGAAGGCTAGATTGACAACTTAACATTGAGAAGTTATGTACCTACCATAACGTTCCATGTTAGTTGTCTTCTCTCGCCTTCTTTCTTGCGTCCCACCCACCATCCCCCTAGCCTGGACAGACCGAGAAGATCTTCCCTTCTTTGAAGGGTCCTTATATTCCCTTGTTTCACCATCTAGGTGTCCTAGGATATCTATAGTGTAGATAACGATCTTTGGGGGGTTTTATCCCTCTTCCTCCTCCTTTCCAGTTGGAGGATTTTGTTTTATTGGCCTATGCTAGGTTTTTCAGCTTCCAAACGAGATCTGGGGAGTTATCGCCTAGCATCATGGGATATAGGGTTGCCTCGAGCCGGTAAAATAAGCTCTCGAGCTTTAGTAAGTGGTCGAGTCGGAGCCAAGGATCGGCTCCGAACCCATCCAGCAAGAAAGAAGGCGAGAGAAGACAACTAACATGGAACGTTATGGTAGGTACATAACTTCTCATTTTCCAAATGACCCCCTGCCTTTTTTTTTTCTTTTGCTGCATGGATTGTTTGGAATTTCAGTCTTTTTCCTTGCTGCCATTGTTAGAATCATGCATTCACATGTGTAAGCATCACTGCAGTGTTAGTGTTAATGTGGTCCTCAGATTACCAGCTAGGATGTGCAGTGGGATTACTTGTCCGGTCTCAGGGAAGAAGTGCACAGTCTTTATATCTTGTGCAAACGCCAGATGTTCAACCTGGTTAGTGGAAGGTAGTGTATGGAGACTGCCTTGGCCTGGTTCACAATCAAAACCACATTTAGTGCAGAGAGATCCTCCTTGCAGCATTGCCAAAAGCAAACACTTAGCCCATTCATTCAGGGACCATCTAACTTAAGAATAATCCCCTTGTTGACTTTGTTACTATATATTTGGTCTAACATGTGTCTCAGAGACCATGTTATTTTTCCACACCACCAGTTAACATAGAGTTTAAAACTTGTGCAAGAGCAGAATAAGGGCACATTCCTTGGACTACTTGGGACTCAGGGCTCTCAGGTCTTTATTTATTGTCCCATTTCTGGTTCCTCTAGAAAGGAAGTCTCTGGATAAACAAAGAGACTTCACCTTTGTGAGTCTGAATTCATGGAAGATCATCTGGAGAGTATGCCTATTTTTTTCATTAGGAATAATGTATGTGTTCTTCTGTAGCTCTGTGCTGATGCTTTGGCCAAGGAAGCACACTTGAACATAAGCCTGGGCAAGATAGCACTATGTGCTGTTCTCGAAGGAGGAAGATAAAAACAGTATCCTGGATGCCCATTTCTTGGTGGAAGTACATTTTGGCCATCCTGCCCATATTTCATGAAAAACATAGGCGTTCACCTCTTTGGTGCTTCCACTCATCCATTTTTGCCTTTTCTTTCCTTCTTTCTCCAGGCTGTACAAAATGAAGAAAAACCAGCAAGGTTACCACAACCATAAACTTCAGGCTGGCCAAACCCAAAAGTGGAAGAGTTTTTCTTGCTGCACAAAGAAGGTTCACCAAGTGTCTTATCCCCACTTGTGCTGGCTTTGTGACACAAGAATGTGACCCTGTCAGCCACTCCATCTAGGTCCTGATCTGCGTTTGCCATGCCTTGGAGAACTGTGTAGGTGGATTATTGAATTCTAGGTATGGTTTCTCTAGATTGTGTTCTGGAGCTTAGTGATTCACTCCCCAGAAAGTGTTCCAAGGGTGGTTCAAATCTGTTTCAACAGATGGAGAGCAAAAGTTTTACTTTCATTGTGTGTATCCATCAGAAGAGCTGTCAGAGGCTTTCTCAGCTTCACAGGAATATGCCCTTTTTTTCTGCTGTCTTGACTTGGTCCCGAAGAGAACAGGTGATTTCCATACCATTCCATATCCCAACAGCTTCAGCCAGCACATCTGTTACATTCAGTTTCAGATAATTTGCCTTGCTGGAAATTATTCTTTTGCTACATTATGAAGCCTATATAGTATAGTTGGATGAACAGATACATTTTGGAATCCCAGCACTTTGAGTGCATTCAGTAGATTCCGGTGATTCACTTCCAATGCAGAATGTTATTTGGGCTTTCCTTAGTCTTAAAGAAGAACCTCCTGGTGTTACCATACCTAAATAGCTTCTGCTTCCTAGTGGCTCCATCCAGGGACCACACTGAAGTAACCATAAAGTAGGTGCTCTAAATGCAATTTCTAGAAGTGATCATAAATTGGAAGGCTTGTACTTTGGTGTCCTTCATTTGGGGGATGTCGGACACATTCTTGCCTCTTGATAAGGGCCCAGAAGTCATAGTCTCAGCCAGCTGGTTGACTATGCAGTAAAGGTCCAGGCTGTGGCCGTTCTGCCTTTCTGAACTTGATGGTTGCCGCAGTCTTCATGGTTCCCTTCACATTTTTGTAGGTGTTTTGCTGCAGTGGACTTTGAGGTATTTATGGTTTCATGGCCATCAGGGTCATGGAGTTGGGTGTGGTTTCACACCTTTGTCTCTGGGCCTTGGATTGGTGAGTGATGATCAGTTTCTACCACATTCTAGTGGACTATCCATTTCTGCAGCAGATCCTTTCACAGATTTTAATGGTGGAAGCTGCTTATTCCAGACGCTCTCCTTATCTGTTCAGACAGCCAGACTGTGTTTGTGCTACCTAAATAGACGGTTCATATCTTCTGTGCATGGTAGCAGTACTCAAGAGGTAGTGGACCATTGACTGGTGCATATCTGTGTCAGTGGTTCACATCTCCTCGGACATGAATGAGCTTGCTGTTGCTGTGTGCAACTCCTGCAGCCTTCTCATGAAGCTGCAGATTCTGAGGCCATCATTGCCAAGAAGTGGAGCACTCCAGAGATTAGATCCTTCATATTATGTAAAAATATGGTCTCTTACATTTTTCTGCAGAGTGCAGCAGGGAGAGGTGGTGCTGTATCCATTCTCTTCTCCATTCCATTGGAAATTGATATACAGATTCCTGCTGATTCCATATCTGATTACAAAGTTCAGGGAAGAAGTTAGATAACTCAGTCTTTCTGGTGAATGAGAAAGATGCTGCAGGCATTAAGTCCCTTATTAGTGCAGGGATCTTTCCCAGTCAAGGCAAAAGATGTCCTCCAACCATTCTGTAAAAGCTAGGTCCACATAAGCACCTAACTCCTGATGTAGACTTTTTAATTCCACTAGAGTTAAAAGCAAGGGTCTCAAAGTAGTTATTGAGGCTATTAGGAAGCCTTACATGCAATAGGTCTGTATAAATTATTTTCTCTGCTTGTCCTAGCACTTGCAACATCAAGCCTCCCCTAGTTAGACTTGAGCCCACTTTTTCCCGACTGGTGGTGATAATCTTTCCCAAATCCACTAGAGCAAGAGCTATCTGTAAGGAGGGAGGGGTCTTCATTTAGGCAGCCACGTGGGTTATGCCCCTGCCAGTATCCTGGCAATGAAGACATTTTCACTTATTAGCTTAACCTCTCCTTTGCATGGAGAGATATGTAGCCCACATCACCAAGTGAGCAACACCTTTCTGTCCATAACTGCATACTGCTATGCACTTAAATAGTAAAGACTATCTTTATCAACTCGGTGAGCCAAACACACATGTTGGCAGGTGACAAGTGCACCCCTTCCTCTGAAGGGCTGCTACAACCTTTGAACAGCTGTACTCACCCCTACCCCCACCCCCACGCACCGAAGATAGGTATGCTGATCCTCCCAGTCAGGTCCATGAAGCACCAGAGCTACTAATAGAATCTGAGTAGCCTGGAAATTAATCGGGGCTTTATCTTTCTATGCCACTTGAGCAGGCTTTCATAGAAACAGTTTTCACTTTGGCAGGAGAAGTGCACTGTACTGTTCTTATTGGTCAGCTTTGCATAGGGACTAGACTCATCTCAGACACCTGCACAGGTCGGGTCCCCATTATTCTACAGTCAATGTCATTTAGGCATCATAACCTTGTGGGGGGGGGGCAGAATTATGGTCCAGCATCAGCAAGCCAAGCAGTTTGAGAGTGGTGTATCTCCATCTTTCTCTGAAAAATGTTTCTCCTCTGTTGAAACCTGAATATTATGGTTGATAAATTTGCTTATCTGCTCTTGGAGCCTACTGGCTCAACTGCATTCATGTTTACTTCTTGGAAGACATGTCTGGTAGCCATCATTTCTGCATGTATTACCTCAAAGCTTCCTTTATGAGTAGGAAAGCATATCTTGGCATTTCATAAAGATAGGATGTTTCTTAGAGTAAATGCACATTGATTCCGACCACGGAATACTGGAGCAGTCCAAACACTGGAACTCGCACGAAACTCCAAAACACTTCCACCTTTATTATAAATGACAAGTTTACCTAGGTTTCGTCCTACATTCACAGACTTCATCAGGACAATGCATTCAAACCCACACTCCCTTTAAATATACTTCTAAATTAAGAAAAATTAATTTAATTACCCAATTACACCTATTTAATATTAAAGAGACATACCCCTCAGTGTTCTACACTAATAATACTAAACATACTCACTGTTACTTATATATATAAAAAACACAAAATAAATTGCATGTTAAAATACATACAAAATACATTTCATTAAAACCACATTTCATTTGAATCTCATAAATAAAACAATTCTATTCTTGTATGTTAAAAACAACACTTTAACCATAAAAATGCAATAAAAATACCTATAAATAGCATTGTTAAAAAGTAGGCAAATAATGTTAAAAGGAACTGAAGTTAAATGGTGAAACTTTAACCCAATATGTGTTTTATCTTTAATAAGGGAGCAATACTAATATTATCATTAATACCTGGAAAGGTAGTGGCATCTAACCTTATCTGCCACTTCATTTCACAGATATCTAAATGGACATCCAAGACGCATCCTTGACTATCCTTAATAATTTGCTGTATAACACAGAATTTAAATTTGTGCTATTTATGTATAAATTATACATATTAGGGGGCATTTTAATTGTTTTAGTAGAAATGTAGTTTATTTAGCTAGGTGCAATCAGTGTCCTGCATTTTAAATAGGAAAAACGTGTCGAACTTTAAGAGAAAGGATTGGTGAACATGTGTTGGATATTAGACACATGAAGAACACTAATGCCCTGGTTAGGCATATTAGACAGCATCCAAAGCACAAATTTAAATTCTGTGTTATACAGCAAATTATTAAGGATAGTCCAGGATGTGTCTTGGATGTCCATTTAGATATCTGTGAAATGAAGTGGCAGATAAGGTTAGATGCCACTACCTTTCCGGGTATTAATGATAATGTTAGTATTGCTCCCTTATTAAAGTTAAAACACATATTGGGTTAAAGTTTCACCATTCAACTTCAGTTCCTTTTAACATTGTTATTTGCCTATTTTTTAACGATGCTATTTATAGGTATTTTTATTGCATTTTTATGGTTATTTAAAGTGTTGTTTTTAACATACAAGAATATAATGTTTTATTTATGAGATTCAAATGAAATGTGGTTTTAATGAAATGCATTTCATATGTATTTTAACATGTAATTTATTTTGTGTTTTATATATATAAGTAACATAGTGAGTATGTTTAGTATTATTAGTGTAGAACATTTGAGGGGTATGTCTCTTTAATATTAAATAGGTGTAATTGGGTAATTAATTAATATTTTTTCTTAATTTAGAAGTATATTTAAAGGGAGTGTGGGTTTGAATGCATTGTTCTGATGAAGTCTGTGAATGTAGGACGAAACCTAGGTAAACTTGTCATTTTATAATAAAGGTGGAAGTGTTTTGGAATTTCGTGAGAGTTCCAGTGTTTGGACTGCTCCAGTATTCCGTGGTCGGAATTTGTGGTTACAAAGCTTGTTCGAGTAAATGCACATTGACTTTCCAAGGTAGTGTTGCTCTTGAATCACTCAGTTTCATTTCTTGGTTGTCTTTGTAGGGCAGAAACCAGGACAGGAGGGTCTGTAACAAATTCAATGTGCCAAAGCAGCACAAATAATGGGGAGGATGCATGAGTTTAGGAAGATAGACCAGCTATTTATTTTTTTGTTAACCAGGATGATCTGACTGAGTGAATTGTCCCTTTTCATCTGAGCCATTGGGGGGGTCTCCAGAGTACAAATATAACAGATAGTACTGATAACTAAGGCCACGGTCAGTGAACAGATTTTGAATATCAGCCAGCAAGTACATTTGATAAAAACTGCTTTAGAAATTTGCAGATTCTGGTATGTGCAGCTAAGTAAATCCACAAAAAAGTAGATGCCAAACTAAGACTGGTAACAGGCATGTCGAAGTCATGCATACTGATATTTGCACATGCAAATAAAAAATAAATATTCTGTAATCCAGAAATGTAGTAAGCATCAGTTGAGAATTATGGATTCATTTAAAGAGAAGGTTAGAGGAGAGTGTGATAGTGAGGGGGAAAGAAAGGTTTGGATTCATATAAGAGTTAGGAATACTTAGGGGAGGATGAGGAAGGGGTATAGTTGGGCAAACTGAAGGAAGGTGTGGTGTACATATATGAAGCAAGTCTGCATGTGGTAGGTTTTATGGCATTTTTCATTAGACTTCCCCTAAGGGAAGGATGGGCTTTTCGTTGCCATGAGTACTTTCACTTGCACTATATTTTACCATCATACTGACATCCACCTCTTAGTAGTATTTTCTTCACGAATGTCTTCATGGCAGGCTTATGTATCCATGGTGTGTTTGCCCAGGTAATTGGAACTGCACTTGGGAAGTCAGTACTACAGGACATGACTGATTTAATTCTGTTCTTGTGCATTTCTGCCTCCTTCTCTCCTGATGGTTACATATTGGCTTTCAGCCAATCCAAGAACCTGGCATTGAGGACTCCGTATAAGAAATGCTTTGTCATATCAACTGTCTGAGAGGACCCCCCTTGATGAGTCAGGTATATCTTCCCTCTGTCTCCTTATGAATGAATGTATGTTCTGGCAGCCTCAGATTTATTGAGCTCCTTGTAAGTCGACCAAGTATATATTTCAATAGTGTTGTTTAATAATGTGTTATGTCATTTTTTTCTTGATTTGCAAGAAGGTTCTTGCTAATGACATGGAGACAAATTAGTAGACTCTGTACATGTGTGCAGTTACTTAGCCAGTTATCATGAAGTGTATTGCTACAGGAGCAGAGACGTCCAAAAATTTGAGATTTTACAGAAAAATGTGCTATATTTTGAGTGATGAAAAAGACAGCTCAATCAAAAAACTTGTCTGTCTTAAATAACTGAAAGTGCAATTGTGTCTTTTACTTGTATCAAAAGCTGGTCAGATTTTTCTGTCTCAGGATTATGGTTGTTGGTTTTCTCCTGTGGATAATTTCAAACTAATTCCAAATAGTTCATTTTTTTTTTATTACAGTGTAGTTTTATATTTAGCTATGTTGGTGTGGAGGGATGATTCACTATGATGCAGCTGTCCTGAGTTGTGTTTTAGTGGCTTAGGTGTCTGTTGGAGCTGGCTTGGAAAGGATAGGTGTGCCAGTCCTTGTAGGGAGAGGTGGTCTGCTCACCATGTGTCATGATACAGGGTTATTAAGAAACAGTTTAGCTATTGACGGACAGTGAAGGACAGAAAGAATATTGGAAAAAAATGTGTGTGTGTGTGTATGTATATATATAAAATATATATATATATATATATATATGTATGTATATTATATATATATATATATATATATATATATAAAATATACATATACATATATATATATATATATATACACACACACACATGTACATGTGTGTGTGTGTGTGTATGTATGTGTGTATATATATATATATATATATATATATATATATATATATATATATAATCTATATGGATCTAGGATGTTTGATCGAAAGATCAAACGTCCGAATCCATAACCACCGAACACACTTTAACGAAAGTGCTTTCATCGAAAAAGCGCTTTTGTTAAAGTGTGTTAACAAAAAAAAAAAAAAAAACACTACATTAACGTTTTTGCAGGGGGGCTTTGTCCCCCTGTGCCCTTCACACACCCCCTACTTTAATATTCTCCCTCCGAGATTGCACTAAAGCACTTTCACATAAGTATGCTCCTCCTTAATTGATTCAGACGTTTGATCTTTCGATCAAACTTCCTAGATCCATATTATATATATATATATATATATATATATATATATATACACACACACACATTTTGTCTTGATGCATACACTGTTTGTAAATAAGTTTAACTCTGGATGTTTATTGTGCTTTTGTGAATGTAGGTGAAATGGCATGAGTAGTTAGTAGTAGTTGTTTTATATAGTTCACAAAAATTGTCGATATGCCAGTACATGTTATATCCTTCTGTACTTTTTGTGGCCTCATGCAGCTTTTTTTCCTACCCAAGGCAGAACTTGCTTTGTTCTTTAATCAAATCTCAAATTAAAACTGGAGTTTCTGTAAGATGTGATTACAATGCCCATGTCTAAGAAGCATCCACATTTATGTGTTTGTCAACATACATTTGCTCTGTCTTTTTGGCACAGGTGCACTATTTGTTTGGAGGAAATCCAGGGAAGTCTTGCTCCCCAAAGATGAGATTGGATGATTTCTGGTCCCTAAAACTCTGTCGCCCTTCTAAGGAATACCTACTAAGACACTGCAGATACCTTATAAGGAAGCACAGGTATGCAAGCAGTATTTTTACATGAAGCTTTAGGCTGTTGGAAATAATAAAATTCATGGGATGTAAGTTTTGCTGTAGCTTTGTAGTAATAATGATTGAAATATCGTAAGGAGAGAAGATAACTGGATGGAATCAACTACAGTGTGGCAACAAAGGATAATTATACTTTTTAGAAGTAAGGAATGAAACTTTTTAGTTAGCCATGTGTTATTAAATCTCGATAGTAGGCAATGCTGTGGGGTAAGGTGTAGATTAAGAATGAGTGTATTCTGGAGTATAAGAATAGTCATTTTCAATATTGTAGTGTAATATTCACTAATTTGTTGCTTAAAGGATTTTCAATATGCCTGTTTATCAACCAGATTCAAGTTCTCAGTAGATCTGTGTTTTCTTGTTACTGTACTGCCAGTTCCCTTCTCTTATCCAGAGGTATTCACTGTCTATTTACCGGACCAGAAAAATTTACTCTTATGCACAGAGTAAGAGCACAGTCAGCACTCTGTGTTAACTAGCTCATCTCGATTTTCAGGAGAACAGTTTAATGTGGTAAAACTCCAAAGTCCTATCTTCATATTGCCATGCACCGTGACTTTTTCTTCATTCTTCCAACCATATAATGCCTTTATCATGACTGCATCTTGTAAAAAAGTAAAATATCTTCCAATATTTGATGTTTCATTTGACTTCTGCTGTTTAGAATTGAGTGGATGTTGTAGATGCTGATGCTGTGACTGTAGTATTCACAAAGTACAGATGTGGATAAATGATGGTATACGGTCAGCCATAACAACGATTATTTTTTTGTGTAAGAAGTAAAGTGAATTTGGAGAACTAATCATAGTAATAATTCATTGAAGATAATAAAAGTATAACGTTGGGGAAAAAGTACTTTACTGTGCAGTATCTTTCAGTCTTGTTCTCAGTAACATAATATGATTGCTTCTGTAGCTCCATAATGTGTCTAAAACAACCACTAGGTTTTAAAAGCCTTTTATTTCTGTGAAGTGGCAGCAGTAAGTAGATGATATTTTGGTCCAGTTGCTGAAAGTGAATCATAACATTTCAGTCCGTTTTGCCTTGGTCCAGCCTATTATGTTGCATGTGCAGAACAGTACAGGTCTTGCACCTTTGAGGGTGCTGATGCAGGCGGTTTGAGACTGCAGTATAAATGCCACATTATTTGTTTCTGTCCTCATTTCTTATTGTCTAAATGATCTCCGGTCTTTCATTTTGCACTCAGGATGCATTACTTCTTATTGACTAACACTACATTTCAGTAGTCTGTATTTTGAAAAAAATAAATAAATTTTCACTCTCTTCTCTCCAAAAAAGTGAAGACTTTCTTTTGAAACTTTGAATAAAATATAGTTATGCCCCCCCCCCATAAAATCTATAAGTGCATGCTGTAGTAAACATATTGCAAGCATCATCACCACACCCGCTGGTTGCTTTGTTTTGGGCCGTTTCTTAAGCATAAATCTTTTCCTACTTGCCTCTGTCTTAATAAAGCTATCAGACTTAGTCATTTAAAAGCTTTTTCTTCATACCTTACTAAAAGTGTAAAATCCTTATGACAATGTCTGTAAAAAGGTATTTTCAAAATATTGGAAGTTAGAAAAGACAGGGAGACTTTTTATTTCTCATAACTCTTAATAAATCCATACAGATAGACTGTCTCTTGCAGTTAGAATTAATGGTGGTAGAAAGGAAGAGTGGAAGAATGAAACAGCAAATTCATAAGTCTTTCTTCACTTCAGTTTCTGACAAAAAAAAAGGAGAGAGTTTTCAGCTAGCTGAGTACTGCACTTCAGTGGCTCCTGAAAAATGAGATTAAATTGGGACCCTGACAAGTTTTCAGTAGTAATTTGTCTAATAGAGAATACTGTGAAGGAGATGCCATTTGGCCATTTTCAGCAAACATTAACTTTTGCACATTTCTCACTGTTGTTCAGTTGTAGAGCTGGTATATACGTAAACTACAGAGTGTTAGGAGGACATGATGGGGAAGTTGCATACCTTCAAATAAACACATTTTTGTTCTCTGAAAGTCTTTCAGTAATAGTTTTTCAGATCATCTGTTGGTCAATTTTTGTCTGACAGTTCATCATGAATAATAGTCTCGAAGTACCTAGAAAGCAGCTGTTGATCGATCCCAGTGTTACAGATGTGTAACGTTAAACAAGCACCTTCATCAGCATCAGTATCTGGGCCTCCAAAAATGGTATTAGAAGATAAATCTGTAGATTCTGAGTGCATTCTTGTGGGGAAACCAGCTGTACCTACATCAAAAGAGGATTTAACCGCTTTAGAATCATCTATACCAACATATTTTCAGCTGTTGATTTTGGTGGTATGCTTTTTGCCAGGCAACAAACTGCAGCAGCAGAGACTTTCTTTGTTCACCCCTCTGGACCGACTTACTCCTGCATGTAAGATTGAAGAGCATGAAGCATTTCTGGTACTGACAAAGGTCTGTGAAGGGAAAGGAAAACTGATGAATATGACTTTTATATTTTTAAATTGAGTCTCTGCAATTCATAGAAACAAACCATGAAGATATACCCTCCCAGTCTACTGGACCTCCAAAAGTTAGTTTCATTCTCAGCATAAACTACATGGGAGAGTTCTTCAGTTGGCTTAGAATAATCTTCCTCGTTTCCATAAGAAACATTATAGGGAAATAAGGAGATTGTCAACATCTAATGGAAGAACCTCTCCCATATTTAATATCTTTAATAGTTAAAACTTACATTTGTTTTTTTTTTTTTGTGTTTCTCCATTCAAATAATTGGGTTTCATGCATTTATGTATGAGGAATTGGGTTTAGAGCTTCTGTGTTTCAATCAGGAGTACAAGGAATTAGGTTTAGAGATAGTGTTTCAGTCAGGTGTAGTATAAACTCATGGTTTGGTCATTAACATTTAAAGTATACCTTTATACTGCATCCCCTTTTAAGGTATAAAAGGTATTTGTATATTCTCAGTCACTTGTGTATCTGAGGTAGCATGCTTTATGTATCATTGTTCATTTTAAGTTAACTGGGCAAGACATGTCATTGGCTTTTGACTTCAAAACAGTATTTTTTTAGCATACAAAAGGCAGTTTAATAAATGTAGATTTTCAGTCTGTATTATGGTGTTCATTTTTCAAGTAGTTGATATCTGTCTCATTTCTTCAGTGGTGTCCATATCTGTAAACTATCGAAGCCTTTAAAAAACTTGCCTTGTTGTCTGTCCTGTTTGTGAATGGGGTCTCTCTGGGGGAGAACATTGATGTCTGTGCAGTGATGGAAACCTGCATCAAGGTTCCTGAGAGCACCCCAAAACTACCAGGTTATACCTCAAATCATGCTTTTCGACCCCAAAACCTGGACCAAACCACAAAAGGAGGGGGAGTATCCACATTCAGCAAAGATACCCACACGTCCAGGTTACAGACAATGCACGAAGCATCAGAGACCATCCATGTGCAACTGACTGTGGGCGGGGCCACTGTACAGTTTGTAACATGCTACAGGCCACCCTCTCAGACCCAGGAACACCACTCAGCCTCCCTGAAGACACTGGAGAGTATGAATGTCTCCCCAAATACCAAACAAGGTACTCACAAATCACCACATAGGTGGTAATCAGTTACATATGGAAGAAGTAATCAGGGACCTAGGGACACAAGTGGACAGTAACCCCACATGCAACACTCACTTTGCCAACATCGTTAGGAAGACCACCTATATTGGCCACCTTATCATGAAAGGATTCACATCTACATCAAGAGAGGTCATTGTGCCCCTATACTCTTCTCTTATCAGGCCCATAAGTGAGTACAATGCCCCATTTGGGATGTACCGTACCCGACACCTGCAGCAGTTAGAAAGACCTCAAAAGTACCTGACCAAGAGGATAAAGGGTGTCAAACATTCGTCATATGCTGCCTGGCTGACAACACCCCAGCTGTATGCAGTCACATACTGCATACTCAGAGGTGATGTATGTCCGATGTACAAGATCATGTCCAGTACAGAATTGATGGACATGCTCCACCTCAGAAAATCCAAAGCCATTAGAGCCGTGAGAGCGACAGATGTCAACCTCAACACATAAATAAATTGGATGTGCTGGAGGGACAGATTCCTAACCCAGAGGCTTCCTACACTCTGGAACAGAACCCACTCCATGTTAGGCAGAGCCCCTCACTGACTCTCTTCAACAGGAATCTTGCTAAGTGGATGGGATATCGTAGATTTACACTGGGGGGGTCTTCAGTGTGTCACATCTAGACAGAGGCACAGTAAAGTAAACCCTAAATGGCCATAATATTCACATAGCAAGGGGTGGCGAAAGCCACACACACTCTGGCTAGGCTGATAAATGCCCTAGGGCAGATAGCCCAGTATGAACCTATGAGAGAGCCTTCTGTAGAAATTGGTGCCTCCTTTTCAGTGGTCCTGTGTCTAGTCAGTCACATTGATACCATGGTGCTGTGGTCTGGATACCTGCTTTTGTGTTATTTTTGTTGTTGTTAGTTTTGTTGAATTAACGGCAAGTACTCAGTTTTCTTTATCGATGGAAGATCCTTTATTTGGTAGATGAGCGGTGCTTAGTTGACTGAGTACAGATGGAAAGAGTCAGAGCTTTTATTAGGAATTTGGGGGGTGGAAAACAGGGTAGGCACCTCCCATAACATCATAGGGGATGTGTGAGGGAGGGTTTAGTTTAATGAAGCTCCCATGCTGTCATGGTGGGTGTCACTCTGTGTGTCTGGGGGTTGGTGGTTACATTCTCTTTTTAACAATCAGTTTAGAATATTTTTTTTATTATTTACACAAAAATCATGACTGCACTATATAACTGAAATGATGATTATATCTTTTTTGTATTATTCGCAGCAGGGTTAGCCACCCGGCGGTGTAAACTTTGGCTTGAGATGTTTAATCATTTCCCTTAAACTGAACTTTCCGTCTCTTTCAGAGTTTTTCTCCATAGTCCTAACGTTTATGCTTGCTGATGGGTTATGGATACTAACCTTTTTATATTTTTATAGTTTTATCTTTATTTTTACAGGGGGAAATCGCTTTTACAGAGCCACAAAAAGACTACTATAAATCTTGATCTGTGTGTTGGAGTGCTCCCTTGATGATCTAGTATGTTGGTGTGGTTTCCTGGTGTTATATGGGGACATTTTCTTTTTTTTTCTTTGACCCATGTGGTTGTCCATGCTGGTCATAAAATTGCTTCAAATGGCTCACACGTGAGTGGACCTAGGAGGAACGAGAATATACTGCCTCGGTCTGAATATGGGAACAAAGGTATGATAGGTCTGCTCATCACATTCGTCCTCAATTTTATTTTATTTTGTTTTACTTTATACTTTAAGAAAGCATTCCTGACTGCTCCCTTAGACAGTGCCCCGCAGCATACAGACTGTGACATAATGTGGGTTCCCTTCTAGTATTATCATGAATTCTAGGGAGCCCACTTAGGTTGTCTTGCAGTCCTTGCACCCATCCCCACTTCCACCTCATTTAATCCTAAAGAAC
Organism: Protopterus annectens; assembly: GCF_019279795.1. Taxonomy (NCBI): domain Eukaryota; kingdom Metazoa; phylum Chordata; order Ceratodontiformes; family Protopteridae; genus Protopterus; species Protopterus annectens. The sequence continues at coordinate 1,356,035,420 of NC_056745.1, forward strand.
CCAACTCCTTTGGTGAACCATTCTCTATAAGGCTACTGCTTTTTTAAAAAAAACAGGCATTCATTCTGGTGGGGGGGGGGTTGTCTGTTGAATGGCATTGCTGTCTTGGGTAGCAGCTCACCGTCTTTAATTCAACAAAACTAGCAACAGCAAAATTAAGATGGAATTGGGTATTCAGACCACAGAACCAACGTGATGGGCTTAGACCCAGGATCACCGAAAAGGCGGTACCAATTTCTACAGAAGGCTCTGTCCCCCCTCAAGAGACCCCACACCACAAACAGGACCAACAACAAGACAAGATATTTCAGCTTCATTTGTTTAGCGCTTAGCACTGTAGCTAAGTATTATTCTTGCCATATTCTGGTTTACTTCTAGGACCAAGGTTGGAGCTTGATGTTTATGATGGTTGTAAACTATAGCAAGACAGCTGATGTTGTAAATATTTATTCATTCCTTACTGTTAGGACTTTGGTTCCATCTTCAGAACAGACACGGCCGTTACCAAGCTCGCGCCAACCAAAAACTCTCAGCTAAGACCCTACCTATAATGCCCCTTGCATTGTCTCTCCAGATCTCGTTTGCCGCGTTCCTCGTCAGACATGTCAAGCCTTCTCTCAAGCTAAGTGTAGAGTTTTTTGTGTTAATTCCTGTCAATACCTTACCTTTTAGTCAGTTTTCGCTAATCTTCCTCTTTCGTATGTAGACTCCATTACCTGTTCTATTACCTACCCTCTACCTTTGGTGGTTCCTTTTATACTATTATTGGTACTGCCCCTCTCTCCTACCTTAAGTAGGCCATCTTTCCTACCACTTGTGGTGTTTCTGAGTACCATTGTTGGTACTCTTCACTTTCTTTCTATCTGGATATAAAAAAAAAACTATTCTCTAACTTTGCTGCTGCTGTTATTTTTTGACTGTTTATCTTGTCACTAGGACTAGTGTGGTGTTTTGTTATGTCTGAAAAAGCTAAATTGGGTTCTAAACAGTGTGATAAGTGTGGGCGTAAGATGCCCACCTCAGACAGTCACGCTCGGTGTGTTTATTGTTTGGGCATTGACCACATTAATGCTTCATGTGATATCTGTTCCAGCTTCAGCAATAGGACTTTGGCTGAGCATAAAAACAAGTTAATTTTGAAGGGTATAATGAAAACTCCCTTCTCGGAGGCTGTCTCTGGGACTGTGGTCTCACCACCTCCTAAGACTAAAAAACATAGAGAGAAACTAAGTCACTCTGTTCCTACATCTCCTTCCTCCTCGGAACCGAGTCGACACTGAGTTTCTCCGGCGCCTTTGGCGCAGACATCAGCACCAGACTCTGTCTTCCCCCTCGGTGCCGCCTCTAATTTTGACTCATGTTGCTGTTCCGGCTTCGACACCATCCTCCTCGGTGCTGTCCTTGGTCTTGATACCGCCTTTGGCTACCGTACCTGCATTAGCACCATCCCCGGCCACGGTGCCGATAGCTTATACGACTCCACAGACAGTGACTCCTTTGGTTCCGAAGGTTGAACACCTCCTGAGAACCAGATATTCCCCAACTTACAACCCTTTTTCAGGGCACTAATTTAGCCCCTTTCTTGAAAGACCTGACTCTCCTTCAGCAGCCTCCTACAGAACCACCAGAAGCCTTTCAGAGCAAGTAAGGGTTGTGGACCAGCTTCTGGCAACTAGAGGATTGCCCACCCCTGCTAGGTCTTCCATCTCCCTTGAAATGGAAGCTTTCATGGTAATACTCACCAGTATATCCTCCTCTGGCCTCTTCCCAGGCCCCGGAGACTTTGTACTGATGACCACCCTGGTGCATACTATCTCAGCTCCAACTGCGGAGGTTCCCCTGTCGACACCAATTACTCTTGATGCTATGGCTCCATTGGAACTGGTGCTCTCTTGGAGCAGCGATTGGGCTGTTGGCAGTTCCTAGTTCGGTGCCTATTTTTTTTCTGGCACCGTCTATGGCCATGGCTCCACCAGCAGCTACCAGTTCTCTCAGAGCTCCTCACCTGGAGGCAGTCTCCACAGGGTGGGGTGTGACCCCGGTTCTGAGGTTGTCCTTTTCGGTTCCGGGCTCCCATCCCTCCTTGGGAGGGCCTGCTTTCCAGGTGATGGAGAGGGTCCTTGCCTCTACAGGCTCGCAGTCAGCACCAGTGGCATCTACACCAGAACCCCCCTCTAGCATGCAACTGCCCCAACCCCCTACTCTAGGATCCCGAGCACGGGAGCCTCAAGACCATCCCTTGAAGGGAACCCTTTCTCCGGAGTCCTCAGAAGATCCCACTGGGGAGCCACCCAGAAGAAATGGTGCAAGAGGAAGCAGCTTGATTCCCCTGAGGGACTCTATCACCAAGGAGGGAAAAGGGTCCCCGCGGTCTCCCTGGAAGATGTCTCATTTGAATACATTCTCAAGATCCTCAAGCAGAGGGGAGTCTGGAAGTCCTCTAACCCTTCGGAGGAATCGTTGTTTTTGCAGGCCTTCCGTGCTCAGCCATCTACTTCCTGGGTGACCCCACCTGCGGATGAGCTAGTAAAACTGATTGTGCAGCGTGCCTGGAAGGCCCCAGACAATGTAGAACCTGTCTCCTGGAGTCTAGACAAAATTTTATCCACCCCCAAAGACCAACTCAATTGGTCCAAGCAGTTAGTAGTTGATTCCATGGTCCTGGTGGCGGCCACCAAGAGGGAACTGGCAGAAGATACTTCCACTGTTCATACACCGAACAGGGATTCTCGGGCTATGGACAGACTGGGGAAGCGGACCTATGCTTCAGCGACCTTTGCCATTCGATCGCTGAACTGTTTGGCACACTTTACGTGCCTTCAAAGAGACCTAATTTCAGAAATGTCTGCCTCTTTGGTGGGGGTACTGCCTGACACTGTTGCCTTGCAGCTGCCTACCCTGAAATCTATCTCGAACTTCTCGATGCGCTTAATCTGTCACACCACCGAGGGGGCAGCTCAAGCAGCCGCATCAGGCATCGTCATGAGATGGCATGCTTGGATGTATTTGTGTGATTTCCCAGACCCCTTTAAATCTTCCTTCATCAATGCGCCTGTTGACGAATCTTCCCTTTTTGGTCCCAAGGTAAGAGAGACACTATCGCAAAGTGAGAAAGATGGAAAGACCTTGTCTGCTGTGGGCATACGTTATTCCACCCCCCAGAGATCCTATTCCAGGAACCAAAGGGGAGGGAAATTGCAGTTCAAGAAGTCCCAAGGATCTTTTCGTGACACTCGTGGTGAGCAATACCCCCGGGGCAGAGGGCGGAACTCATTCGGAAGACGCCCTTTTCGGGGCAGAGGGGGTCCGCGTAACTAGGGTGCTAGAGATTCCTTCTCCGTCCGATGCTACCAATGTTCCTGAGCAGCGGCCCGATTGCTTTCTTCTGGAAGCAGTAGGGGGTCGATTTTCCCTGCCCCTACAAGCCTGGCAACTCATCACTATGGATGCATGGGTGCAGAGAATAATACCCAGAGGCTACCATATCCCATTTGATCTTACTCCCAGACCCATCAAATGAATCCCCGATGTTCCACCCAGTCAGAGGGAGGTAGCAGCTTTAGAAATCGAAAAGCTGCTAAGAAAGAGAGTCATCCAGCCAGTCCCACCAGACCAGAGAGGATCCAGTTTTTACTCAAGGTTATTTTTAGTGCCAAAAAAGACAGGGGACTGGAGACCAATCCTGGATCTCAGCTTACTAAACAAATTCATAAAACCTCAAAAATTCCAGATGGTCACTGTACAGTCCATCCCCCTTTCTAGGGAAGGACAACTGGATGTGCTCTATAGATTTCCAGGATGCGTATTACCACATAAAGATGGACAAATGCTCCCGGAGATTTCTCCGCTTCCAGCTTGGAGCCAATCACTACCAGTTCAGGGTACTGCCATTTGGTCTCTCGACAGCCCCCAGAGTGTTCACCAAATGTATGGCAGTTGTAGTAGCTCATCTTCGACTACAAGGATTCCGGGTGTTTCTGTATTTAGACGATTGGCTCCTTACTGCCATGACCGGGAATCTTCTCATTCACAACCTGTCTTACGCTCGAGGACTTGCTCTTTGTTTAGGGATTACAATCAACATGGAAATATCTCAAATGTCCCCAACAAAAACACTGGAATTTATTGGAGCGAGCTTCGACACAACATCCTGTCAAGCTTCCCTTCCTCCTCGCAGGCTCTCAAAAATAAGCCAGATCCAAGTCCTCCTCCCACAGACCTTTGTACCTACAATTCTTTCATACATCATAGAACAGGAAGGACTTATTCTTTGAGGGGGTTATGCCAACTGTAGAACTAGGAATATAGTTTATTTGGCTACATGTCTACAGTGTAATTCATTTTATGTTGGTAAGACCAACTGCATGCTGAGAGAGAGAATTTTCGGGCATTTGTTTGATATTAGACATCATGATGTACGAAATGCCCTAGCATTGCATATTTCAGAATGCTCAAACCACTTTTTTAAGTTTATGGTGCTACAGGTTATGCATAAAAATATAAGGGGTGGGGATTTAATGAAACTGAATGCAGTGAATCAAGGTGGATTATAAGACTAGGGGCCGACAAGAGCCCTGGTTTAAATGTAACTGTGCCTTTAAAACCTGTTTTGAGAAAAAGGAGGGTAAACTTCTGAATGTGACTGGATAACAATATGTTTAAATTTAGGTTTTTAACTGTTTTTCATTGTCTGATGAAGGACATGTTTGCCTGAAAGTGCTTGCTTCTGTTTTTAATAAAACTTCACCTGGTTTTAATTTTTGCCTCTGCCGTGGTGTCTCTTGCCATTTAGATGTTTTTTTGGATTTCCTCAATTTTGGCATTAATACTTTGGTGCAGGACTTCTCAGTTTTTTGGATACATTGTTTGTTTGTGAATTACTGCACACATGGCTGAGAAGAGGGGAGAAGATATAGAACTTGATTATTGTCCATTACAACCTATACCATCTTACATAAGCGAAAATATAAGAGGTGCATTCTGCACTTCTGTTAATCCGTTTTTTTGCATATGGACATAAGGAGCCTGGCCTCAAGGAATAAGGAACCAGATTTTGATAGCCGAGTTGAGATTGATCTTCAAGACGTGTTAAATTATATAGAACTGGCACTCGTTTGAAACGTTTACAGTGGCAGAGATTTCATTTGGAAACATGCATAAAAAACAACATCGTACCCAGGGGTTTACTTGTCTTGTGTATGCCTACACAGGACAAGGTATACCCTGAGCTGCTTTCCAGATGGCAAGAGATAAATCTACAAACTAGCCCATCATATATGAGACTGCTTGTAGAATTTTTCGCTCCGGAGGAGAAACAATTGGCAAGTGTTGTTGAGTCTCTGAAAAGGGACATAGAGCTTCGGTTTAAAGAACCACAGCAGTTAGTGTCAATGATCTACTTTACACGCTAGCGGCTTTTGACACCAGGCTACAGCGTGTGAAATTAAAGAAATTAGTACGGGATTATAATGACTTTGTAACAGGACGTATCTTTGTTTGGCCATGTGATACCAACGATGCACGACAGAGTTTAGGCTCCACACAGGGTGGTAGGGAGCCTGCTTCTAACCAGCTACATGAACAGCAGCTGGTACAAAAGCAACCAGTAAGACCTGTAAGTGATACGGGCATGACACCCGAGAATCTGACTATTTTGACAGTATCGACTGAGCAGAACAGGTCTCTTGAAATAGTAATGACAACACAGAACGATGGCTTCCCCATGTCGGTGTTGCCGACACAAGGGGATGCAGTATCTATTAGTCAGGGAGCTCCTTTACTATTGGGAGCTAGACCTAAAGAAACATAGAGTTTTCAAAGTATAAATTTTCCGAAGTTACCAGCTCCTGTGAAAAAGAACAACTCACGGAAACGGAGCTTTTCCCTATCACAGGGACCGAAAAGACGCAGAGTCTCACAATGACTTTGGACACTATAGATAGTACCAATATTGTACATAATTTATCTAATGTCCAGTTATCGGCTGAGCAACTCTGTGTTGAATAAGGGTTTGACGTTTGTTCCAGATAACATGTCCGGTAATTATTGATGTCGTGCTTTGCAAGAAATGTTTCTTTAAAAAACATGTTTAGTGATGGGGCTTGTGAACTAGTTACAGAGTTGAAAAAAACTAGTGATTTCATACCGATTAATAATCCTACGGTAACTACTTTTGTTAGGATGTGTCAGACAGAGATTGAACAGTATGTGCAGGATAAACATAGATGTAGATACCATAATTTAACACAGGAGCAATGCACTGCCTTAGAGCAGTTGCAGCAGGATAATCGGATTGTAATTAAATCAGCTGACAAGGGAGGGGCCATTGTTATTTTAAATAAGAATGCTTATTGTGACAAACTTTGTTTGTTGTTGAGTGATGCATCTACTTTTGTACCTCTATCTCCTGTGATGGTAAATTCTTTAAAAAGTAAAATCAGGACCCGGTTAATGAACATGTTGAAGAGTGGTTTGTTAGTACAATCCCAATATGAATTTCTTCACATTGAACATCCAAGGATTCCTGAGTTTAAGGGTTTACCCAAGTTACATAAAGATGGCTCCAACCCTCCCCTGAGACCTATTGTCTCGGGGAGGGGTTGGGCCACTGAAAATGTGTCTATTTGGGTTGAATGTGCCTTAAGACTGGTGGTTGAGTTATACCCCAGGATTTTAAGAGATACAGTACATTTTTTAACTAGTTTGTCTTGTTATATGGAGAGTTTCAGTTGTTCAGATGATATGTTTATCACATTGGATGTGAAAAATGTGTTTACTGTGATTGACAATGACTATGGGCTTAAAGCCATAGAACAGGTTTTGGCAAATAAAGCACAGTTGGATGAGGTCAGCAATGAAAGAGTTTGTAGATAGCTGGCTTTTGATACTTGAGCATAACATTTTCACCTGCCAAGGGAATTACTACAGACAGGCACAGGGTGTTGCCATGGGCACACCCTGTGCTAATTCTTATGCTAACCTTGTATTAGCCTTTTGGGAGGATGAGGTGATTTTTCAACACACGTATCCTTGATCTGATAATTTGCGACATTATGTCTGTTTTGTTGATGATGTTTTCTTTTTGTGGAAGGGCACAGTTGAGCAGTTATTTTCATTTGTGGATTATCTTGAAGACACCACAGAGTTTTTTAGATTCACTGTTAATTCTTCAATGTCTGATATTGATTATTTGGACGTACATTTGTAGAAAGATACATCAGGCAAGATAGATACTATGCTATACAGAAAGCAATGTTGGAAGAATAGTTTGCTTTCTTTTGACAGTATGCATCCTAGACATACTTTCACGAATATAGTGAAAGGACAGGTTCATAGGATTTCTCGGCGCTGTACTAAAGAGGAACATTTTGACATGGAGACAGATGTCCTTATGGGCAATCTTGTAGAAAGAGGGTATAGTAGACAGTTGATAGATAAGTCCCACGAAGAAATAAGAATCAAGCGCGATGGAACTGTTAAACCATGGTATCATAGGAGTACAAATGGAGGTATTAATAATAGACACAATAGATTTGGTCCTCCACGAGGACAACTACTGCTTACATATAGCAGTGATATAGGGGGATTTGTGACATTATACAATGTAACTGGAAAGTGTTGCAGTCAGATCATAGAATAGCAGCGATAGTTTGGGATAGACCAAAGTTCACTTTCAGAAGGAACAGAAATTTGAAGGACATGCTGTGCAAGGAACCTATGTCCAATGTATTGACTATTATGAAAACAGGACGTGTAGGGACATATCCATGTCCTGGTTGTAGGGCTTGTACCTACATTTGTACTAAGAATTCTTTTCATACATCCTAGAACAGGATGACCGTATTCTTTGAGGGGTTATGCCAACTGTAGAACTAGGAATATAGTTTATTTGGCTGCATGTCAAAGGTGTAATTCATTTTATGTTGGTAAGACCAACTGCATGCTGAAAGAGAGAATTTTTGGGCATTTGTTTGATATTAGACATCATGATGTATGACATGCCCTAGCTTTGCATATTTCAGAATGCTCAGACCACTTTAAGTTTATGGTGCTACAGGTTATGCATAAAAATATAAGGGGTGGGGATTTAATTAATGAAACTGAATGCAGTGAATCAAGGTGGATTATAAGACTAGGGGCCAAGATCCCTGGTTTAAATGTAACTGTGCCTTTAAAACCTGTTTTAAGAAAAAGGAGGGTAAACTACTGAATGTGGTTGGATAACTATGTTTAAAGGGGCACTGTCTCATTTCTAAACTCGGAATCTTGCCTCGGACCGAAGCTGAAACATTACCACCCACTTAACTAATCACCTCCCTCTTTGTGACATCATGCATGACGTTCTACATTCCCACCCACTCCATGCCTTTCCTTCTAACGTAAGTAAAGCTGTTCCAGTCCTGTTTTTGTTCCCTGTGGATTAAGATACCAACCAGTATTTGCGTCCCCCTGATGTTCATCGTGCATACAGCTGCAGTAATCACAGATGGGTTTTCTGCCGTCAGGCGGGTCCTCGGTCGGCCGAATTCCAAAGTCTAGGTCCGGCGTCGGTTGTTGTCACTTTCTTTCCTGACGTCAGTGCGACAGGGGTATATAAGACACAGCCGACGCCATTTTCTTCAGTCTTTTTTGCCCCGCGGTGCCCGAAGCAGAAGCAGTTCGCAAGTGCCGGTCGGCCAGCTCCTGAATTCTGAAAAATTGGAAACCGAAGTCTTCTTTAAAGCTAAGTACCCGTTGAAACTTTTCTTGCCTCAGACGGATGTCAGACAAAGTTAACAATTGTATTTCTTGTGGGAAGCAAATACCGCATAAGGATTTCCATTCCCTTTGCATACCTTGTTTAGGCCCAGACCACGACGTCTCGGGCTGTCGCTTTTTCGCTACTTTCAATAAACGCACTATTAAGCGTCGGGCGGAGTTCGCCCAACACTTTTTTGTTAAAGCCTTTGATTATAAAATGTCGTCGGAGACTCCGACTACCGTTTTGTCCAAAAAACGCAAGGACAAGGACCGACACGACGCCAAAACCGGCTACACTTGGTCCGGTTCTCAGCGAGACGCCTATGCAGCCCCTGACTACCGACGACACTACCTCTGCCCATACCCAGACTACAACCACCGAAGCCACTGTGAGTGCTGAGCCTCCTAATGTGGACAGGTCCACTTCCACCCATGGTGTCTTTAGACCCTCATCTTCCTTTTCCATTAAGGCCTTTACTAAGTCCAAATCAGCCATGCATCCCAAGAGGCCTGTTGCACAGGGCCCATCTCCAGGCCCCATGCCTAAAAAGCAGATGCTTAAAATGGCTGAGGATTTAATTACTCTTATCAGGGGTTCCCAACCCCCTCCAGACAAGAGACCCAGAGTGGAGGAAGATTCTCCCTCTTCTGACCAGGGCTCCATTTTTTCAGAACATTCTGATGTAGAGGAACACTCGTACTCCCCTTTTGAAGATTCTGATGCAGAGCAGTCCATTCCGTCAGTATCTCCCCCAGAGGATTTTTCCTTTGGGGAAACCTTGCACACCTTGAGGGAACACTTCCATTGGGAAGGCCAAGACTTTTCTGATTCCAAGAAAAGACTTAGGGAATTTCTTTTGTTACCTCAACACAGACCTCTGGCGATACCTCCTGTCTTGGACATACTTGATGATGTTTACTCGGAGGCTTGCCTTAATCCGGATTCCCTGCCTCCTGCCCCAGTCAAGTCTGATAGGTACTACAGAGTTCCTAACTCACACCAATTTCTTTACAAAAGCCATAATGCTGACCCTGAAACCATTTCTCAAGGCCCCAAGGGAATGAAGGCCTCTACTGCTAAGAATCCACTACCTTCCGAAAGAGAGTCTAGATCCTTAGAAAGGTGGGGAAAAAAGGTATATACCTCGGCCACCCTAGCCATGAGGGCCTTAAATTGTCAGTTCTATATGTTTAAATATCAGCAGTTTCTGTTATCGTAATTAAGAAATAAAATGTCTCAACCTGAACAACCAGATTTGAAGGAGTTGCAGGATATGATGCATAGTGCAGAACAAGTGGGTAAACACACCTTACAATGTGGCTATGATGCTTTAGAGGCCTCAAGTAGAGCTGCTGTTACAGGATCAGTCATTCGTAGACATGCCTGGCTTAGGGTAACAAATCTTGCCTGATCATGTTAAAGCTAAACTACTAGATGCTCCTTTACAAAAGGATGTACTATTTGGTACTAATGCTGAGGAGATACTACGGAAAATGGAAGAAAAAGCTAAATCTATGCAAACTGTCAAAGCTTTTCTACAGGTTCAACCACCACGTTTTAGCAGAAATTGGCCTTCTAAAAACTGCTCCTTTCCAGCCACGGACAAGCCCCAAAGAGGGAGATACAGGCGCACAAGGGGCAGAGGACAATCTCAAGGATCATATAGAGGCAGGTAATGGCAAACTCCAGCACCAAGAGGTGGCGAAGACAGTGCACAACAATACAGGAAACAAGCCCAATGACTTCCTCCTTTTCATGCCAAACAAGTCTCAGCTGGCAGCACCCTTGGGAGGAAAGCTGGCATTATTTACAAGAAATTGGCATATCACAACAGACAAATGGATCCTGGACATTATAAACAGAGGCTACAGATTTCATTTTCACACTCTTCCAAAAATGAGAGGCATGCCAAACCTGCCACACAATCAAAGGGCAGAGGCACAAATACAAATTTCAAAGCTCATGGACATGAAAGCTATTCAAGAGGTACCTACTCACGAACAAGGTCAAAGTTTTTATTCCAGACTATTTCTGGTACCAAGGAAAGGAACTGACTGGAGACCCATTTTGGACTTATCCATCCTAAACACATTTCTACTCGTACCAAAATTCAAGATGCTCACATTACAGCAGCTTCTTCCCATGCTGGGCAAGGAGTTTTGGCTGGTAACATTGGACCTCAAGGAGGCATACCTGCATGTCCCAATCAGACAAAGCTGCAGAAGATACCTCAGATTTCTTGCAGGTTCAATCCACTATCAATTCTCTGCATTGCCCTTTGGCTTATCTACTGCGCCCAGAGTATTCACGAAATGCCTGGCATCAGTAATTGCCTACTGCAGACTTCAAGGGATACAAATGTTTACCCTTATTTGGACGACTGCCTGATCCAAGCGGACAGCAAGCACATACTTCTGGAACATATGGCTTATGTAACACGGTTATTGAATTCTCTGGGATACACAGTCAACAAAGAGAAATCCAGGCTAACACCATCTCAGAAAATAACTTTCCTGGGTGCCAACTTGGACACAAACACCCAGATGGCCTATCTCACGCCAGAAAAACAGGGGCAACTAACTCAGTACTTCAAAATGCTAGCAAATTGTACCAGGCTCACTGCAAGGAAAATCCTGCAGGCTCTGGGCTTCATGGCATCTTGCATTCTTTTAATCCCATGTGCAAAGCTGCACATGAGGAAACTTCAATGGTACCTAAAAAACCTATGGTCTCAACACAGCCACAGTTTGGAAATAATAATACCAATAATCCCATGTTTGCAAAAGGAATTTCTATGGTGGGCCCAAGCATGTCAAACAAACACAGGTCTTCCATTCTGCAAGCCTCAAGCAAATCAAGTCATCACAACAGACGCCTCAGACTACACCTGGGGGGCGCACGAGAGACAGGTGCATTCAGGGCAAATGGTCCCAAAAGGAAAAGCACCTTCACATCAATCAAAAAGAAATGCTAGCAGTGATAAATGCAATTACAGCTTTCAAGGACCTCCTGCATCCAGGGCAATTATTGATAAGAACAGACAACACCACAGTAATGTGGTACATAAACAAACAAGGAGGAACACATTCATACCCCCTGTGCAGACTAGCCATGTCACTTTGGAACTTGGCTCTGGAATGGCAAATCGAACTTCAAGCACAGTACTTGCCAGGTTTGGAAAACATGCTGGCAGACAATCTAAGCAGAAATATGACAGACCCACATGAATGGAAGTTGCATCCTCAAGTGTTTACAAAGAATAATCCAAGCGTGGGGAAGGCCAGACATAGATCTCTTCGCCTCCCACAGGAATCATCAATTGGAAAAGTTCTGTTCAAGGACCTTTCATCCAAAGGCCTGGAGAGTGGACGCCCTTTCTTTCAGTTGGGCAGCATGGGCAGTTTACGCTTTCCCACCTTTGCCTCTTCTGCCCAAGGTGCTCTTGAAAGCAAGAGCAGACAGACCGAAGATGATACTGATTGCTCCAGACTGGCCAAGACAACACTGGTACCCACTCCTGAGGAGCCTAGCATACTCCTCCCTGGTCCCTACCTCTAATGCCTCTTCTACTGACTCAGCACAGCTACAAAACTCTTCACAGTCAGCTGAAAACACTCAATCTCGCTGCATGGAAAATTCCTTAACACCACAACAGACCCTACTCTCCAAAGAGGTGCAGGATGTCATTTTGGAGGCCAGAAGGCCATCTACTAGAAAGGCTTACTCCATAAAATGGAAACGGTTTTGCTCTTGGAATGAGAAAAAGGCCAGGATCCTAGAAAACTGAATTTGCCTCAGATATTACAGTATCTAGCTGAGCTGTTGAACAGTGGACTTTCATTTTCCTCCATAAAAATTCATGCCTCAGCCTTTTCTGCAGAATTCAACACTGATCCACCCTTATTCTCTTACCCACTCTTAAGACAGTTCCTCAGAGGGGCTAAGAATATAAGACCTCCAAGGAAACAACCAATACCAGCCTGGGATCTTAATTACATTCTAGAAAAATTAACATTGCCTCCCTTTGAACCAGCTGCCTCAACAGATTTGCAGTATTTGTCCTGGAAAACAGCTTTCCTTCTGGCCATTACCTCAGCTCGTAGGGTTTGAACTACAAGCCCTCATGGCTGTGCAGCCCTTTCTCATCTTCCATCAGGACAGGGTTTCCCTTACCAACCCGTCATTTATGCCTAAAGTGGTATCCAGGGTAGCTTTAAATCAAGCCATACACTTACCCACCTTTTACCCCAATCCTCAAAACAAAGGGGAAAGGCTGCTACACTCCTTAGACATCCATAGACAGCTACGTTATTATTTGGACAGAACAAAGCCTTTCAGGAAATCAGAACAACTTTTTGTGTCCTATGCTGTGGGAGCTCAAGGGAAGCCAGTTACCAAACAGACAATTTCAAAATGGATAGGCCACTGCATACAGTTTTGTTACTCCTTTCATGGAAAATCTGTCCCTACAGGCATCAGATCCCACTCCACCAGGGCCACAGCTACCTGTACAGCCTTCCTCAGAGGAGTTCCCACCAAAGATATTTTGGAGGCAGCCACTTGGAGTTCTGTGCATACCTTCACCAAACATTACCACCTGCCCTTATACTCCAAAACTAGAGCAGGCTTTGCCACTGCTGTGTTGCAGGGCATTCTGGCTCATCCCAGTTCCACCTAGTGCCTACCACCCTGTGCGTAGCTTTGGGATTCTACCCATCTGTGATTACTGCAGCTGTATGCACGATGAACATAGTACAGTTTTGTACCTACCATAAATGTAGATGTTCGAGTGCTAATACAGCTGCAGTACAGGTATCCCTCCCTCCTTCCCCTCTTGGTAAAGGCCTAGGGGCTAACCCCTCCTCATACAACCTGACTGGGTTATCCTTCTATGGTATATTTGCTTGCAACTACTGATTTTTGATTATATTGCATTGCATGAATATATATATATAATTTATGTATTGCCTTCCTTCTGGGGGCACCCGACATCTGGGGCAAGAAAGACTGAAGAAAATGGCGTCGGCTGTGTCTTATATACCCCTGTCGCACTGACGTCAGGAAAGAAAGCGACAACAACCGACGCCGGACCTAGACTTTGGAATTCGGCCGACCGAGGACCCGCCCAACAGCAGAAAACCCATCTGTGATTACTGCAGCTGTATTAGCACGCGAACATCTACATTTATGGTAGGTACAAAACTGTACTTTTTATGCCGTGTTGCTTAGTGATTTTCAGTGGACTTGCTTACATCAACATATAACATCGTAATTAGTTATTTTCCTGCTAAATTGTTTACTTATGTCTACTCTAAACCATTGGTTTACTAAGCCCAATCTTTAAAACACTAACGGTCCTGAAGTACAGTAGCAACAGTTAATTGTTTATATTTCTTTCTGACATCCTTAACAGTTCTAACACATTAAATTGCCATTTGCTATCAGCATTTGGCAGCAAAGCACTCCAGGTTCAATCACCTTCTGAAAGTGAACAGCATGTGTGGATTATTGATGTTTTCCGCCTCAGTATAGCAGAAGAGTCATATTTAGGGCATTAAAATATGTTAGCTTTGCAGTAAGTTACTGAATGCAGTCAGTCCATAATTGCCAGCACATTGCTATATTTTTCATATAATCAGCCAATATGAGCCGATGCAAAACTTGTCCTTTTATCAACATTTGCAGTGCAAGTACATTATTTACTTCAGTATTTAGGTACTGACAGCTGAATTTACTGCTTTATTTATTTTTTTAACTCTGCTCCCAGTGAGTACAAATGCCCACAATGAAGTCAGCATGATGAAAAAGCGTAGCAGTTAAGGGAAACGCTAGTCACCCTGAGCCATTCCTTTCCATTTACATGTTATAGAAAGCATCCCGATCTGCATCTCTGATACTTTGCCTTTGCACCAAAGTGTAAA
>NC_056745.1:1356662272-1356754772 GCF_019279795.1 Protopterus annectens
AACAGTACAACACAGAAACACACTTGACTGCTGCTGCACTAGACTACTGGTAACATCACAGATGATACCAGGTTGCCTTGCTAAGTCGGTTCAGTTGCTTCACTTGCTCTAAAGCCTGTCTAAATTAATTTAAAACAAAAGAGTGTCAGCTGTTCTCACTCGTCCACCATGTCTTGATGACTCTCTCCTGATGCTGGCTGCAACATGCCGAACTTGCCATAAATAAACACAAACAGTAGAGTCACACCCCTGGAGCCTTCAGCTGAATTCCGACAGGCTAGTAGTCTACTCAGGAAGCTGACCTTATTGCGCACCCCCCTGCATGCGATGATGTCAGCAAAAAAGTTCACAAAAAAACAAAAAAACCCTGGAAATTCATGAATTAAGGGGGCCACTCGGGAATTCGTGTCACTCCATTATTTGGACCTCAAAACTGGTAAATACCAAGGAACTCGGTACAGCTGAGAGGTATGCAATACATACAGGAATCCATGACCACAAGGGCTCCCCCTTTATCCACTGGTTTGATTACTAAATCATCTCTATCCATTGGCTCCTGTAGTGCTTTCCTTTCTATGAAGGTAATATTTCTATAACCCCCTTTCATATTTGTTTGCCTTAATTTCGCTACTTCTTTTTCACAAAGTCATGTAAATAGCTCCACTGCTGGATGTGGAACTGGAACAAAACTAATAAAATTGTTTATATTGTTCAGGAGGTTTAGAATTAGTTGCTCCAAACAGAGATTTCAGAATCACATTTCTCCCAAAATACTTTATATCAATTACAAATTCCCTTAACTGTGAGTTTAGGGAGGGAATAAAGGACAATCCCTTCTCCAGAACACTCTGTTCATTAGTTAGGTGACAGTTCAAAATATTAATGACTAACTTATTACATTGACAAAGTACCATTAGGTATTCACTTTTCTCTTTTTCCTTTCCCAACTGGGAGATCTGTACTTCTGTTGTTGTCAATGTTTTATTTGTTTTATTAATATTGGTAATTGCTGAAAAAACAGTATGTGGACAGCCCCTTTCTTGGGCCATGTGACACAATCAGTGGATGAGCAAGCATTGTTATTCTTGGCCTTCTTGTCTGTTTGTCATTGTTTTAGTACTCATAAAATTATCTAAGTGTAGCTCCCACTGTATTTCATTGTAGAAGTAATAGACTGTAGTTTTTCATTACACCACAATGTGGAGCTCTTTTCATGGATATAAAAGACAATTTTGAAAGTGAAAGAGGAGACTGGAACACTAGCTGAAGGAGGGAAGACTGAAACAGGCAGCTGAATGGGAAAAAGGTCATGGCAGCATGGCTGGATTTTCTTTTCTAGTGCTTTCGGACAGGGAAGTGAAGTGGCAGATTGTGTTTGTCTTTTGTTGAAATCCCGGATGATGGTACTTTGTGGAATCAGGAGCGAAGTCTGAAACCAGTAGTTCCACGCCTGCATATGATTCAGCAAGAAAAGGAGTTCCTTTGGGCCTAGTACAGAGAAGCCATAGATGATTACCAGAGTTCTGGCAGATGATTTTTCTACTTTTCTCATCAGAGGAACCACTGTGTCTGGTCACTAGGATATTTTTGATGGAGTGATGAAAGGCTCTGGCCGTCATTTTATATTTTTAAAAGATTGTGGATTCCCCTCCCCCAGTGTTTTGTGGATTATGAATAACTGGGATCCATATGAGCTCCAACTTGGGCCCCATCATTCCGGCAGCAAGACTGTAAGTAGTCACTGGCCAGTGAACAGGGTATAATAGAGTGTTTCATAGTTGATCTGTTTAGAATTGATCAAGGGGTTTGAGGGTGTTAGTACTGCTCAATGACATTGCATTTTGCTTATGTTAATACTGCTGCCTTCAAGAATTTTGCTGCTCAATGACATGGCATTTTCTCATATTTGTTTTGTTGCATTATAAATCTTCATTGTTCAGTGACATTGCATTTTGCTTGTGTTAGTACTGCTGCCTTCAAGAATTTTTCTGCTCAATAACATTGCATTTTTGTTTCATATCTGTATTGTATTATAACTCTTTTATTGCTTAATGGCATTGCATTTTTTCCCGGGTTTGTATTGCTGCATTATAAAGCTTTACTGCTCATTGATATTGCCTTCTTTGTGCATATTTGAATGTCAAGACCTTTTTCTCTGTTGAGTTTTGGGGAAGAGGGTAGATGTATGTTTTCGATGCATGCATATCTCACTTTGCCTTATTGCTAACTGGTGCACTGTTGAAATAATTTGTTTGTGGTTGTGCTATTACCCTTTAAAGTAGATGTGTCACCTAGAATAAAATCTGTCATTGTTGCCACCTTGGTGTGTTGGGCCTATAGGGGTGTCACCAGAGTCATGCAGGAAGGAACCCATATCTACTTCAGCTACACCTGTGGATGCGCTACATAAGGTATTCATTCGCTGAGAGTTAAGAGGTGTGACTCTCTGTGCAGAAGGAGTTAAAATTACCTCTAACGCTATCCGCTTTGTTTGACATATGTTTTTCCCTAAGGATTTCACTGTTTCAGTAGCTGTTTCTTTCTGTAATACTTTCTTGTCATGAGTCCCATCTTTTTGTCTGGGCCAATCAAAGATGTTTCCTTGTTTAAAGTCCTGGAAGTCTCTTGCAAGTTTCTGGCTTTTTATATTTTTTAATTTAGTGCCATAAGCATCTAGGCTACTTTGTAGTGTCTGTAACCTGGAAATACAGGAGTCAGATAAATCCATAGCTTCTAGGTCATGCTGCTTTCTTTTAATCAAATCTGCTGTTTTGTCCATCATAGATTTAAAATATTCTATAAGTAGTGTAATATATCAGAAACTAGTTTCCAAATTTATATCCTGCCATCGAGCAAGAAGGTCAGGATAAGTATTGCCATATGTCAGCATACATTTAACTCTTACACCTCTTGGAATTATTTGGTGGTGCATGCAGGTTTCTAAATGAAACCATTGCCATTGCAGTCTTTTAAGTCGGTAGGCTGCATGCTCTACTTCTAAGAATATGGCATCAAAAGATTCAGTAGACTCATTCTCTTCATTTAAATGCCCCATTTCTGTATTTAGCTTTAACGATAATAAAGGATTACCTTGGCTCATAAACAGTCCTGGCATAATTCTATTCACATTTGTAGCAGAGTTCAATTAAATCCTTAGCTGACCAACATCAGTTAAAATGTTTGCTTCCATGTGTGATAGCAGAGATGCACCAAACTATGAAACAAAGTAAGAATAAGCTTCTGTGTATCACTAAAGGTCCTTAGGAAATGTAGGAGAAACACAGCAAACAAAATATCCATAACAGACAACCACAGAGCTAAAATTCGTTTGATATATTTCTTCTAACATCATGGAAAATCATCTGGTGCACAGAAGAAGAAGTTTTTAATCATGAACATCATTTATTTATTTTTTTTATTTATTTTACATTTGTTGATCGGACTAGTCTAACTGGATACATGTCCATTTTCAGTAGAGGCCCGGGGAGAAAAGCTCCAGGAATCATACAGAGTTAGTCTAGGTTAAGACAGAGCCATTATAAAAAACAACAAATTGTTACATAGATGTATTATAAAAACACTGATAGAGGGTAATACAGAAACAATATAAAAAACATCAGTAGTTAAGAATGACATTATAAAAACAAAACAAAAAAAAAATATATATATATATATATATATATATATATATATATATATATATATATATATATATTTTTTACTGAGTATATTTTCATGCTTTAGAACAACAACTCAAGAATAGAGGTTACATGAAGAGAGATTTTTAACATGAACATGGAGAAGATACATGAAATAAGAAATCAAAAAGACTCCCGCTATACTTATTACGTAGGATTAATAAAACATATCAAAAGCAACAAAGGACTTTTGATCATTTACGATGTATGCTAACTAACGCAGCAATGATACCTCACAGATCTGTCAAATAGTGAGAACATATCAGTTGGTTTTAACTGTGGATGAAAATATAAAAAATATTGTAGGTGAAACAACTAAATTTGTCTTTATAAATAAGAAAAATCTGAAAAGAATATTGTGTAATAAAGATGGAATAAGCAAGAAAAAGATTAGCTCCAAAAAAGGTATTTATATATGTAGCCATTGCAAAACATGTAGTTGTATCAACACAACTAACTGTTTTCTTCATCCAGTTACTGGAAGGTCTTATAGTTTTAAGGGGTATGCTGACTGTAATATCAAGAATCTTATATAATTAGCAGCTTGCCAAAACTATTCAGCTTTTTATGTAGGTAAAACCAACAGAAAATTTAAAGAACGGATTTTACACCACATGAGTGATAGAAAGAACTTTGTGAAAATCTGTGCTCTGGAAAATCATGTTATGGAGCATGTTGGCCATTGATTTAACTTTATGGTTCTTGAGACTCTTCAAGAAAATATAAGGGAAGGTGATATACACAATAAAACAGAGATCAACGAAGTTAAATGGATAGCGGACTTGCTGGCTGATCAAAAGTCCGGTTTGAATGCAGTACTTCCAATAAAACCTGTACTAAAGGGGAGGCACCCGAAGAAGTAATGAATAGTCAGAAAGAAGGAGTTGTCCCATTTTGAAGCTTCTGATTGGTTGATTGTCGTACTTAAACAATTAGATGAAGCAAAACAAACTGTGGATCTGAAGAAGGCTATTAAGCTGAAAGGGCTTATCCATTTTCTCTGCTGAATCTGCAACTTATTTTTCTTTTGTTTTTATGGTTTGCAAGTTGTTTTATTAAAAGGATTTTCGCTCCATTGTGGTCTGTTGTGGCTATTTTATTTGCTGTGTTTCTCCTACATTTCCTAAGGACCTTTAGTAATACACAGAGGCTTATTCTTATTTTGTTTCACAGATATCCTGAGGCAGTGGCTCTGTCCTCCATTAAGGCAGATAAAGGATGCAAATGCTTTGTTAGAGATTTTCTGCAGGGTAGGTTTCCCAAAAGAAATTCTGACTGACAGACGTACCAATTTCATGTCAGACCTGCTGGCTTGTCTGTGGAAGCACGGTGGGGTGAAGAACCTAAAGATCACCCCCTACCGTCCTACCATCCCCAGACTAATGTTCTTGTTGAGAGGTTAAACTGTACACTAAAAACCATGCTACGGGCATTTGCAGACGAATTTAAGAGGGAGTGGGACAAATATTTTCCTCATCTGTTGTTTGCTTACAGGGAGGTGCCCCAGGATTCCACAGGTTTTTCACCCTTTGAGTTGCTGTATGGACATAGGGTGAGGAGAGCACTAGATTTAGTTCGTGATGAGTGGGAGGGTGACAGTGAATTCCGCAAAGAGTCTGTTGTGGCATATGTCCTAAATCGCAGGACAAGGCTCAGGGAACTCATGGGTTTGGCCCAAGAGAACCTCGCAGAAGTCCAACAGCAGAAAAAGGTCTGGTATGACAGGAATGCTCAAGCTAGAGAGTATGTTGTCGGGCAGCAGGTTATGGTTCTCATTCCTGTCAGACACAACAAGCTGCAGGCAGGCTGGGAGGGACCCTTCAAAGTGATAAGGAAGGTCAATGCTGTTAACTACATGGTGGAACTGCTAGGCAGGAGGCAGGGACAAAAACTGTACCATGTTAACATGATGAAACCTTACCATGATAGGGAGTCCCTTGTGCTAAGTATTTGCAGTAAGAGGCAGGAGAAGTCTGAGGGGGACCTATGTCTACAGGGAGACAGACAGCCAAATCCCCAATAACTAGGGTGGAGCCAAGGGTTGCAGGCATATGACAGGATACTGCAGAACTGTACTGGGGTCAGCAATGTCAAGGGAGCTGGAATCTCAAGGCAGGGAATGGGGTAAGGTATTTCCAGATAGGCTCAACCCTCTCAAGCAATGTTTCTCAAGGGTCACTTGAAAAACTAGCATGAGTCTTTGGGGCGGGGATATCACAAAAGGAGATACTGCCAGCCCAGCTCTCTGGAGTTTTGTAAATAATTATATGTCATTTATGAATATCAACATGATTCATATGCTTGTGTTACACTACATCTTGTGTTAGATTCCTGTCCCAGAGACTTCCCATACTCTGGAACAAACTACCTATCTATATCAAACAAAGCTCCTCATTAGCACTCTGCAAGAAGAATCTTGATGATTGGATGGGAGATAGGAAATTTACTCTGGGGATCAGTTCTGTGGCTCTGCTCGACAGGGGCACAGGAAAATAATTTTCTTGGGTGGCGAAAGCCATGGTACCTTTTTGGCTAGGCTTATACAGGCCCTAGGGCCAATAGCCTAGTACCTACCTATGAACCTATAAATGTATTAGAACTGTATGTTATGTGTATATCAAACTGCTGGTACAGAAGTGTGTGCTGAATAGGGTTGTAAAGTATGGAGCTTTAAAAATGTATCCACAGTGTACCTTACTGGAACAGAGCAGAAATGTACATACACTATTGTAACTGTTTAGATGTATACATTTTAACAATGGAAACTGGAACACAGGAGGTTTATTTCAGAAAAATAGCAGAAAATTTAAATTACTTTATGACCACGTAATAAAAGGATGCTATTTTCAGTTTCATGGCAGTAACAGACACAATGTCTAGAACTAGAGGTTCTCTGCATTGTCTTGCAAGTGTTTTATTGTTTTATGACTTCCAGGATCTGCCTTAGCTGTAAGAAAAGCCGTGTTTATGTATTTTCACAGGTACATGCTAAATGCTACCAGCTGCATCAATGGTTGCTTTTCACCTGGGATAGAGTCAGATGACAAGAAGTGATGCCATCCTGCAAGCTATCCCAGCAGTAATATTTGGGATATTAATTTAAGAACTCTCTGAGAGAGATGGAGTATTCTGTATTTTTCTTTGACCTGACAACATCAGCTGGAAGACCCACTCACCACATCTGCCTTGCTTGCTCTGTAAGTAAGTTAACTAGGGTGCAGTAATTATCTTAGATTCGGTCAGGAATATAGTGAAGTATAGTTTAGATGGTTTCTTTATTTATTTGAAACTGTCCTGCAATGTTGTTTTAAATATCTCCTATGATTTTGAACTCTGATATTACTGTGATCATATACTGAGTATTTTCTTGTTCTTTTACTTATTATTAAATATATTTAAATCTTTTGTTGTGGCTGATATTTGTGAGACATATTTAAGCTCTGAGAGTACTTGCATATTCATTTGGTGACACTGTGGGCCACTTCTAATAGCCTGGCCCTTGGTCAAGCTACCATTTGTATTAATATTAATATTACACAGTAAGACTGGACACCCTTTGTTAAAGTCCTTAAAGTAGCTGATAATGATGTGGCTGGTGGCAGTGACAACTACCTTATAGTCTGAGCAGAAGACGGCATAGCTAGTAAACCTGTGCCAGCCTTTCCCAGGTGTGTGTGTTTGTGTGTGTGTGTATGTGTGTGTACAAATCAACCCCCAAAGAGTCTGTGTGTCAGCTACTTGGTCAGGGACAAGAAGCACTGGTTGGACAGAAAGGGTGCTAGAGATCTTGGCTTGGCCATTCAGCTGAGATCTTCACATTATAGCTGTGGCAGTGGGGAGTCTTATTGGGGGATCTGGAGAAAGAGGGAGAAACCAGCCCCGGACTGACTGTGGTCTCTGTGTGCTCTTAAGGAAATTGCACTTGATGCAGAGAGCTGCATTTGGAAATACTGCATGTGTACCTGTCATCCTTCCAATGTACATCCCCCACTGTTGCCAGTGGTGAGGATTGAGGCTCCTTGATTTACTGGGCCAGTGGTTGGGTGTCACAAACTTAATAGTTACAACTGGGCAAAATATGTAGTAGCCGGCCTGGAAGACTGTCAGACTGGACTGCATGAAGAAATAAGGGCATGTAAACTACATCTGCAGTTACGCATAAGAAAATGTATAAGGCTCCTGTGTATGCAGCTGATGAGAGCTGTTTCCAGGTATACATTTCTTGAAAGTCCCAGCCATAAAACATCTTTCAAAATGCTTTTAAGACCAAACTTCAACCTTGAGGCAAATATTTTAAAGAAGTAGCCTTCTGCACTTGAGATATCATTGTGATAAAATCTTTAATATGTCAACCCCTGTATTTGAAACACAGTATTAATGCACATTTTAAGCTCAGTTCTTTTTTATATCCTAGTTATTGGGTTTTAAGCATAATTCACATTACACAGAACCAATAATCTAAGGAGCACCACAGATTTCCAGCACCTAACTATTTTTCTCTTAACTACATCTAATCATGGTTGCATTGTAACTCTCCTCCCTTCTCCTCACACTTACATTCTCCTGTATCCCAAAAATCTATACCAACCAAACCTGTCTTGGAAACTTACACTGTAAGTGTCCCCATACAGCCTGCATATTTTCCCATAATTCTCTCACATTTCTGCACTACCAACAGGATTGTAGGCCACACCAACTTTGTTGCACCCCCTGAAATTTGCCTTCCATACACCATCCCTGAAACTCTCTGTATTTTTTTTTTTACATTTAAGATTAACTGTAAAATCACTACTGAAGTCAGAAGTCATGTCTGTGTAGTGGGTTTACATATTCATGTGTACATCAGCACTTACTATGTTCAGCTGGGCTCTGCTTGGATTACATGTTTATAGGTTCTGTTGCCATGTTTTTGTTTTTGAAGGAATGGAGATACCACCATATTTAATATTTTTTTCTATTACCTATCATTTTTTTATCAAGTGGTACAGACTTAGGCCACAGCAACCCTGGTGTGAAATATCAGCAAGGGGGTATAAAAGACGGTAGCAAAGGACAGAAAGGATATGGGGGTGTTGACCATGCCTAGATTGGACTGCCAAGAGCAGACTTGAGAGTGAAATGTTAATAGCAAACAATATTTAGGTATATCCTCAAGGGAACAGATTATAGAAGCAAAAGGTAATGTTTTCACTCTACAGACCTTTGGATATATCATATCTTCAATGCTGCATGCAAGTCTGGAAGCCATTGTAGAAAAGGACATCAGCTTGCTGCTAGTAGGAACTCAGAACAGGGGTGTAGCGAGCAAATTCCATTTTGTACTCGCAAGCTCTTACCTATCACTTAAAAATGGACACATCTCTCAAAATGCTGCCCCCAAGAACTTAAAAAAATTAATGGACACATCTCTCAAAATGCTGCCCCCAAGCACTTAAAAAAATTAAATAACGTTTTCAGCAGTTCCCCCTAAAACTATTACAAATGTTGTTTTTAGATTAGTAATATTGCACCTGCAGTTAAAGGCATTCACTTAGACAGTTGTAGAGATGGCATAACCTAAAAAGCCAAGTTGATGTGATGTTAAGAAAAAAAATGTACTCAGTAGAGTACAAAGAGTATGCCTGGCTACACCTATGACTCAGAACAATGCTACCATATATATATCAGTAGGATGGCAGAGAGGGAACATGATCAAAAGCTAGACAAACTAGAGCTCTTTTCATTTGAGACCACAACAGGCAGTGGAAACACAATATCTGTGCAGAAAAACATATCAGGGACATGTGAAGAGGTCATTCCGAACAGGACAAAGGAGTAAGGGGGATCAGAGTTAGCAGATTGTAGGGGCAAATGACTCCCTCAATCTCAAAAAGTACTATTGAACAGAGAGGGCTATGTACCAAGGAATGGACTACCCGAATGGGTAATGATAAAAGAATGTATAATGGCACTCAAAATAGCAGAGGGACAGGTAGAAAAGGCATAAAGGGAAGGCAGGTGCTGAAGAAAAATAAAATGCTTTTGAGCTTTAGTTCTCCACTAGGTGGGAGTTTTGCTAACATTTTGTTGCAGAAGGAAAGTAAATGGCACTTGGCTTCCAATCAAGGCAAGGGTTTGAAATAACCATCTTCATTAAAACCATTTCTGAAAATTGAGCATTAATGAAGTTAAAACAATACAATAGTTTAGTGTTAATATTTGCATGTTATTGCTGTTTTAAATGTTGTATATACTTTTAATATGCACATATTTAGAAGTCAAGATGTGCAGGCATGGGTGATAGAAAATGATTAATTACATGCATGCAGTTATTTAATGATAATATGCAAATGGTATATTTTAATGAATGGCTTTTTGAACTGTATATGTGTTTGAAGCATTTTGCTATGCTTTTTTTGCAGGAAAAGAGCACCAACTGGTTGAAAGCTAACATAACACATTTTCCATTTTTATTTATTGTGAACCTGCACTTTATTGATAGACATCCTGATGCACACATCACACCACCAAAAATGTAAACTAGGAGGGACACTGTAGGACAATCCAACAAAGGTACCAGCCAAGTCAAGATTAAATTATTAATTTAATCGAGCGCTTTTGTTTCAAATGTGAAACTTCATTAGAATAACAAACCAGCACACCAACTCAGTTTAAATACATGACATTATTAGTCACATGACACGTCAAGGAAAAAACAAAAGACAAAGTTAAAAGCTTTAAGTAAAATGTTAAGAAACCTTAAAATAAAGTTATAGCCTTAATAAATCCTCGCATAAGCCCTAAAGATTTTAGCTGAAGTGAACAGTTAATAGAAATGTTATAATTTAAACCGGGATTAACCCCTGGCATTTGTTTTTATCTTACAGAATAAGTCACAAACCTCTAAAAAGGTCCACATCACCACCTCATGGACTAGGTCATGAAGTTTCTATACTAAAAAATAATGCTCAGAAAATTCAGAAATGTATTTAGCCAGGACATTATTAAGGTCATTCTTTCCATTACTATATATACATGTTCCCTTATCCTGTCCTTAAAAGCTCATTTGTTTTTTCCAATATAGAAACAATCACACTTCTGACAGATAGCTGCATACACAGTAGCCTTAGAATGACAAGTATAACAAAACTTAAGGCTAATATTAATGTTACCCACAGTGACACTATCAGTGTTCAACAAAAATCTGCAAATGTTGCAATGCCCACATTTAAAAGCCCACCATTTGCCTCGATTGTAGTTTTGGCCACCATTATTACGTTCAAACACCTTCTTAAGACACACTCTCCTTCGCACTGTAAATAATGGGGAGTCCCCCACTGTTTTCTCTGTGTTATCTAACTAAAAACACCCCAATTCCTTAGAATGATGTTTTTAATGCCTAAGAAATCTAGGCTATAGGTAGTAATAAAAGCTGTCCCCCAAGTCTTAGGGAGGGATTGCTTAATAGCATTGCAAAAACAAATTAACTTTTAATATATTTATAACAGTAGCATTGAGGTTACCAAAACATTTTAATTTATTTATGAAAGGTTTTTAATTCATTCTTAGTAGAAAAAGTGATATTAGTAAAGTATTAATTGACCTCAAATTATTTATTAGGAAGAAAAACCTTTATTTGTTGTTTCTGGAAGGGTCCTGGGGGAATAAATAGAGTAATATACTTAGAAAGAAAAACACATTTAACCGACCCTGTGCATCCACAACTTAAGAATTTTGAGATGGTGGTGGAGAAAGAACTTAGAAAGGTGATTCATGACAAAAAATATATATATATCCCAACCTCCCCTTTGAAGAAAAAATGTTGTTGGATGAATTAAGTAAAAATAAATATTTAAGGGTTATGAAACATGACAAGGGGGTGGGGTAGTTTTAATGGATACCATATTATATGTGGATAAAAAGATGGATATACTAAGTGATGGTAAATATTCTCAAATTTTGAAAAAGGAAATTAATGAACATATTCTAAAATAGACTTGATATTACAAGATTTACTAACAGAAGAGATGATAGATATTAATACATAATGGAAAAACTGGTCATACTTTAAATTCATAAAATGTTTTGGACTCTCCACTAATGCTGGTTGTAGCTGAAAATGGTTCCAAAACATATTTTTTAACAAAGTTTATAGATCACAAGCTTAAAAGAGTACGGACAGAGGAGGTTGGAATTTTAAAAGACTTTTGGGATTTTTTAAAAGGTATATAGAATGAACTGTATGATAAGGATTTGAAGTTTGTTACAACTGACACAGTAGATCTTTTTTCAGTGCTACTGTATAATATTGTGTTACTGTGGTTTGAAGAAGCTCTTGTAGAAAAAGGTGGATTAGATTTTAATTAGTTTAGATTATTGTTGGAACTCATGGAGACAGTGCTAAAAAACAATTTTATCCACTTTGAAGGTGAGTTTTATAAACAGGAAGAATGGGGTAGCAATGGGGGCCTGTTGTGCCCCCACTTATGCAAATATAATGCCTCATATTTGGGAACAGAAATATATTTTCAGTTCCCCTTAGGTACAGTACTGGACTCTGTACAAGCATTACTTGGATGATATATGTATTTTTTGGGCCAGTACGGAAGATAAACTAAAGGAATTTGTTGAATATATAGGGTCTACTACTGATTTTTTAAAATTTGCATATAAGATTACTAAGGATTTTGTAAACTATTTAGATGACATGATTCACAAAGTGGAAGACAGGAAAGATAGGAAAGAGTTTAAATCAACAGTTTACCAAAAGTACACTTTCTTTTAATTCCTATTTATATTATACTAGTGCCCACCCCTGTAAACAGAAAAGTAATATACTTAAGGGTCAATTTATAAGGATTTCAAGAATGACATCTGTAGAAAAGGATTTCGAAGATGAGTGTGTTAAACTTAAGAACATGTTTTCAGAAAGAAAATATCCAATTCCACTGTTAGAAGAAGTGATACGTGAAGTTAAGGAAGGTAGAGTGGATAGGTACACTCCAGTTTTATGGAAGGTTGATGTTACTCTTAAAAAAATTACATTGAGCAGGTGGTGTAGATAAAAATATGGTACAAGGGACAGATGAAGGAAACAATTCAATGTACAAAGGGGCCTTTGTGACAAATTATAATAGTGATGCTAATCTTATTAAAAATGTTGTTACGGAAAGCTGGGATAGGTTTTTTAATTTTTCTGACATAGAGGTGATATTTAAAAATCCTATTAAATCTGTATTTAGGAAGGAGTAAATATTAAAGCGTTATTAGAGTTAGATAAGTATAAAAATAGTGTTCCTAAGTAGAAAAAGACTTGGGGCTTATAAATATGGGGTGTACGCTCAGTGTTCCTATATACTTAATGGGGAATACATATATATTTCAGGTAGAGAAAGGTGTATTACAAGCTAAGAGGTTTTCTAACTGTAATAGTAAAAGGGTGATATACCTGGCCCTCTGTAAAAAAACTTGATGTTTTCTCTGTAAAAAACTTGATGCTTTCTATGTAGGGAAAACTGAGCGTATGCTAAAAAGAGGATTTATGAACACCTCTATGACATTAGAACAAAGGACAAAGCAAATGCCCTGTATAGGCATACTTTACTTTGTACACAGGCTGCTTACACTTTTTTTGTTTTGGCGGAAGTTCCCTAGGACCCAAAACAATGAGAGGGAGGTTAAAATTGAATACCGGGAGGTCTATTGGCAATAGATCTTGGAAGTCAATAGATCACCTGGTTTGAATGAGAATGTTTCCTTGGTGCCTGATTTAAAACTTAGATCAGCCAGGTTATAATTTATTTTGATTTGTTCTATTGAGACGTATATTGTTACACACTGAATATATATGTGTTGGTTTACCAGCTTGAACAAAATGTTCTTGAGATTGTTCCTCATATACATATAAATATAAATTTAAAGTTACTTCCCTTTTATAGGATTCATTGTTTTTTAGTAATGATCATGTTGGTGTTGGGGTGTTTTTTGTATATATGTAAATTTTATACATGTATTTACAAGACAGTATAGCCGTGGTGGTGCAGCGGTAGCGTTGTTGCCTCACAGCAAGAAGCTCTCCTGCTGGAGTGCCTTCTGTGTGGAGTCTGCATGTCCCCCCCTGTGGTTGAGTGTCGTTAGAAAGATATGCGTGAATGGGCGTACCTTCGCTGAAGGTTGGGCATCGGGCTGGCAACTCGGCACCATAAAAAATCTACTGCCAATCATTAGCGGACCAGAGTTCCACTGTGGCGGCCCCTAACCGGAAAAAGCCGAAAAGACAAAAAGTTAAGATTTACAAGACAGTATTAACTTTTTGATCACTAGAGGGTGGTGTGGATTAGTTTATTTATAAATATATATAGTTTTTTATATAACATTCTTAAGGAATGATAGCATTTTTACTATTTATTCACTGAATAAGTATTTTTGTTAATACTGAGTGGATTGTATTTTAGCATTGTGTTAATATTTTAAAGATTGATATATTTTTACACGTTGAAGGGGCTTTCAGAATATTCTGTATTTAATTGCTTTTCATCTTCCAGTTGTGGTTTAGGTATCATTTACAATGGTTATTTACTAGGATTGCATTTTCATTCTATGCTTGTAATATTATATACTTTGTTTTAAAATTTATTTGTACATTTTTTTTAAAGTGTAGGTTTTTAACTGGTGATATTTTTTTAATTAGTAAGTTAGTGGTGATTTGCTAGAGTATAAATGTGTTGGAGGTAGGTAGATCAGTATCTAATGAAGTCCTAATGGCAAAACAAAAACACAATGATTCAGTTAAGCGTTTATGTGTTTTTTATTTTTGAATTAAAGACTTCTGTTTTGATTCCTGGGTCGTTTAAATGAGTGATTTATTCTGTGTTCACCTCCGCAGTGACAGTGTGAGTTTTTTTAGTTGCTACAAGCTTTGTGGAGCTTTGGCAGTTGGTTGGGACTATTAGCCTCTTTATTTGTGTTTTTTTTGCAAAACAATATAAAGACAGATGAGTCTGCTTGCCTGAGCTCTGCTCTTCCCTGGAATGTGGGTTGCTACTAAAATGTGTTATGAGCTGAAGGCCCTCAGTCCTGCTCTCATTCATACCTTTCAACTGTCCAGATTTTCAGAGAATGTCCAGATTTTTCCTTTAATTTTGGTCTATTTCACATAAAATTTGTGTTTTTTCTGGTAAATCATTGATTGAGTATTGCAGTCACTAAATAATGACAGAAATTTGAGTTTCAGACTTTATATCCTTCAGAAAATGTATGCTAACACAGCACCTTTTATCCTATCAACTTTCTAAGTTTGTAAGAGCAATATTTAAAATTGTTCCTTTTTTTTGTGATGGTAATGTGCTGCTCATTGCCAGGCTGATACCAGCCTGAGGCACATAGTCTAAAAGCTGCATAATCTCTCTCTTCATATAACCCAGGGAGTTATATCTCAAGTCATTTACACCTACATGGACTATGATGGAATCATACTGGTACCTGTGGCGTAATAACTTAAATGCATGCATGATTTGACATATCTTGGTACCAGATAAGCAACTAAAAGTTATCTTCTTGTTCAGCCTGGTTAGAGGGGCATCACTATATCTTACAATGGAGTCCTTTATAGTGAAAGTCCTAGGAAGTGTGTTTGCTTGCCTTGGGAGCCTAGTGTTTGGGGCTCCACTGAGAGTGACAGTATGTGTGGTGTTAGGTGTGTTTTTTTTTTTCTGAGTGCCTTTGGACTTTTTGAGGCATAGCTTTGAAAACGGGTGGTCTAGATGATCTTTGTTTTTTATGATGACTGCTTTTAAGTGCCTCAGCATAAAGTAGTCTATGTGTGTGCTGTGTGCTACGTGAGGTGGGTGTTATGTGTATGGTTTTGGCAACCTGATGTGGACTTCTATAAGAGAGTTTAGCTTCCAGTGTCGCTGTGTGAGCACACCACTCACATACTACGTGTGATTCTTTAAGGATTAAGTGGTTGGCTGTAAACATGACATAACCAAGCTGGCTACAGAGAAGTTAGAACATTGCATATCCATACCGTCCAGTCCTTCGATTTGTGAGTTACAAGGGGGCGGTGTACTAGGGTTACAATGCTATAAATGGTGCTTTGTTTGTACAGAATAACAAGGGTGCTTTATTGGGGCAGATTCTGCTAGACAGTACTAAATTCTACTAACTTTAATGTTAACACAATACTGAAGTCTACTAAATATGTAGGTTTGTCACTAGAGGCCCAACTAATTGCTCTAAGCCTGTTGGCATGCAAGGTATTTGCATTACATTGCTACTTTAGAGGTTACAGTGGACAGAGGTTACACAATGGACAATTCTACAGAGAAAATTTGCTTTCTAGGTGTTTGTCAGTGTACAGGGCACTGCTAACTCATGCAAACATGCAAAATTTATAGCAGCACAAAAAAAAAAACAGAAAATAAATAATGAGCCCTCTGGCCAATAAAATGACTACAATATGAGTCCTTTTGTGTACTTCCCAAATGAGACAGCCCAGGTAAACACATCCTGCCACAAGATAAACAAACCCAGTCCTCCTAGTATAAAAACACAGTAGAAGATACCCACAAGTCCAACGATAACACAAAGCACTTAAACAGCTAGCTACACTACAGCCAACTGAAAGACTTCTTTTGGAACAAAGGCATTAAGTACTCCAGAATAAACCTAAGAGCCCTTGTTTTCTTTGGTACAAAAAATTCTGGAATACTACTGCAAGACTTTTTAGTCTAGCGAGATTTCTTGCATGGCTCTTCCTTATAAGGTTGAAGACATCTTTTCATGTTGCTTATTTCTGATGAGGTGAGACATCTGGAAAAGAAAATAATGGATTGGTAGGAGAATGAAATGCTATGAAATACCCTTTGGAAATTATCTCCATTATCTACTTGTTATTCAGAATCTTTCTCCAATTCTTCAGGTATATGCAGGTAACTAAGGGTTGAGCAGTGAGGGTTAATCCTGAATGGAACTTCTTTAATCAGTCTGATAAGTCCTTATGAAACAGCATAAGACTGAAGAACATGGGCTGATTTTGGAACAAGTGGCACCAGAGTCATTGTCAGTGTTATAGTATACTGACTGGCCCCCAAGTGCCCAGAGCCAAAACAACTGATATTGGCCCTGACTTTGGAATAGTCTGTGGTAGAGCAGGTGGCACCAAAAGAACTGGTATTGAAAATACTGGCACAAGTACTAACAATATGAGTGCTGGCATAGCAGGCACCTGAAAATATGACAGGCAGGTGCTGAAAGTAACTCTACAC
Source organism: Protopterus annectens (assembly GCF_019279795.1). Taxonomy (NCBI): domain Eukaryota; kingdom Metazoa; phylum Chordata; order Ceratodontiformes; family Protopteridae; genus Protopterus; species Protopterus annectens. The sequence goes on from NC_056745.1 coordinate 1,356,679,218, forward strand.
CATAGGCACTGATATCAGTGACACTGACATCTTTTAAATGCAGGATGGGGCTTGCTGAGATGGAATTGTGGCTGGCAACAAAGCCAAACATGTTGGAAGCACTGGCAACAGAGAGAAAGCAGCTTCTTCTTTACCCTGACTTTTGAGGAGGAATCTTCTAGTCTGTTCTCCTAAGCCTAGAAAATTTCAGCTGAAGACTGTGGAATAACTTGGTAAAATCCAAACAAATTAAGCAGAAGAAAACATTGTACAGTTCCCCTAGACAATATTAAAAGAAAGTGTGTCTGCCTGTGTACAGGACAGCCCATTAACAGGTACACTTTCTAAACAAGGATTAAGGTGTTAAATGGACCTAACCCCAATGGTGTCAAAAGTGATGAAGAGAACTTTCTAATAAAGTAAAAAATTAATGTCTCAATATTAAAATGGAGTAGAGCAAAATGAAAGGAAGGAAGGAAGAAAGAATGTTGCTACATTCCTCCACAGGTTCAATGAAAATCTGGCCAACAGACCAGCTACACTTACATACAGGAATAAATCCTTGATAGCGACCTAAGTGACTGACTTTGATTAGTGAGTCAGGTGCCTTCTGGAGCTGTGGTGACAAAGATGGGCATGTCTATAGTCAGCAAATGGGCAGGTCTTGACCATCCTATACTATAGGCCCTTGGAGTTACAGAGATGCTTGGGGGCAATCCTGAGGCATGCATTCAACTCACTATGCTTTGAAAGCATGCACATGCCCAAGTAGATATACTGACCTGATCACACAGTGATGATGGATCACATGCTCACCACCAAGAAGAGGGGTTAGGACCTTAAATAGAAAACATTCCTCATGACTGCCTGTGTATTGTTAGTGCCACAGATTGATGCTGACCCTCTGGATAGAAAAAAGGTAGGGAGAGGGAATGGCTCGTAGATCAGCAAGCATAGTGGGTAAAGTGGCCAACAGCAGTAAGCAGAAAGGTAGCTTGGTAATGTTTTTCTCCAAGTGTTCATGAAATTAAGTGAAGAATAACATGAGTGTGCAAAAAAATGATGCATGATGGGAAGGTGGACAGTCCAGGCTCCTGGGGAACGTTTTATCTGATGCCTGCAGCATTAGTCCTAAAGGTTACTAACAATGGCCCTACTTTTATTAGAGCTGCTGCTTTCACAGTGTCCCTTGCATGCTTTGCAATTGTAGGCACACAACAAGGCAGTCTCATTACTCTGAGCAGTGTACAAGCATACCCTCATGTCATAATTGCCCCTTCACTTGATTATAGCTTTCTCATCCAACTTCTGTCATCCTTACTGTACTGTACATATGACCATGGGTCACATCCCTATTTGTCAACCTGTTTATCATCTGCAATTAGTGATATCAATTTGTACTAAGTTGCTTGAATATCTTTATTTTAGCTGACTGTATTTGACACAGTTTGAATTTTCTGTTACTATTATTGTCTGCCTTGTGGCCCAGGTTGTGGTGGAAAGGGTTCATGGACCACATGAGGACATTACATTATATTGTTATTATATTGTTATCTGTGCTAGCATGACTGGCTGAAGTTTTGTAAATACTTGTACATAATTGTAAATTACCTTGTGTCATATATGCCAGCATGACTAACTATGGTTTTGTAAATAAGTTTGTGTTTTGTGATTATTAGTTTGATTTATGTAGGATGTTTGAATCAAACAGTGTTTTCTGGCTGATCAATATTAATTTTTTTAAAAGAATTCTGAATGCAGGTTATGCTAGTCAACTGAACTAGATGGAATGTCATCATGAACCAGAGCTGAAAATAATAGAATCTCCACAGCAGCTGTTTTATTTTTTGTAGTCTGATATGAGAGATTAGAATTGTCATACCAGCTATCTGTGACTTTAAAAAAAAATCTGCTATAAAGAGTCAGTTGTTGTACAGCAGTTCAATAGTTGTGGTAGTTGTTGTTGTTTTCCAGATCAGTAGTTGTCACTCAGAGATTTCCAGAGCTTTTCAGCAGAAATAGTAGGAGTTGCTTTTCCAGTAGCTGAGGACCAGACAACAGCCTGAAGAGTATGCATATATTCTTATTTTGCATTGCAGAAGTAAGGGTACCACCTTGCCTTGCTGAGCCAATTAGATTAAACAGGGGCAGTTAATCTTTAGACAGTTAGGGATCAACAGTTAGATAGAGCTTTTCTTCAGTCATTATGAAACCTATCCTACAGTGTTATTTTCATAATTCCTGTGTGTGAAACTCTGTGGTTTTACTGGAATCAGTTATTAGTGTATATATGTTTTAAATAATTTTATTTATTAAATAGTTTACTACCTTCTATTGTGACTGGTTATTTAGAAAATACTTTTAGTAACCTGAGAGTGTTTATGCTTATTGTAATAACACCAGGGCCACTCGGCAAAGACTTACTGCTTGGATTGCATGCTACCTTTTTATATCAATGTTTATTTTATTCAATATAATTGAACACCCCTTTTGAAGGGTACTGTGGTATTTTAACTGGTGCCACAAATCACTGTGTTATTTGAGAAAGAGGACACAGCAGGTAAATCTGTGCCAGTCTTTGCCAAGAGTGTTTGTATGAATGAATATCAAACATTTGAGTGAGTGTGTCAAATACCTGGAAATGTGACACACTGCTCTGCAGTGGTTAATGTGAAAACTCATTTGGGGACCTGGAGTGAAGCATATAGTCCAGCCCCAGGTTTAGAGCTGTTCACAGTGTACTCTTACAGGAAATTGTGTGTTTCTATCTCTGCTTTCAGTGATGCTCCCTTACCAGAGACAGTGGTAAGGATTGAGGCTCCTTAGTTACTGCCCCAGGTTTAAGTGGGGTCGTCACAGATCAGTTCATTTATTTGGCTGCCAAATCAAACATATAAATAATTAAGTATGTAATTAAGCATTTGTTTTTTCCTATTAGCAATGATATTACTAAAATGTTGCCACCCTTCAATACTTTGAAGCATAAAATTGGACACACACACACACACACACACACACACACACACACACACACACACACACACACACACACACACACACAGAAAACATTTATATATGTCCTGTTAATATAGATATAACAGACAGAAAAAAATGCAGTTAACAAACTTGCAAATAAATATTTTAAATTTAGAAGTATGCAAATGGGTAATCTGTTTTTTTATGATAATAGTCTTTCTCTTAAATATGTTTAAGAGACTGAGAATTAAAAAGTTACCTGTTAGAAAAAGTTTCAAACTCATTGCTAAAAGAATGGCACTCAGTATTTAGAAATAATAAAATACAATGCTTTAGAAAGTACAGTTGTGTACACTTACCATAAATGTAGATGTTCGAGTGTCTTCACTGTTGCCAAGAAAAACAAAAGCCACGAAGGTAGAACCAAGTAAAGCAAGTGCTCAAAATAGCGTACACAGGATTTATTTGTCCGCTTTCGTAAAACACTTCATCAGAATGAAAAACAAGGATAAAAGACACACCTTAAATACACTCATGAATTAAATGATTAAATAATTAAGCAACAATATACAATTAAACATCTTAGGTAAAAAAGCAAAAAGTTACTTTCTGCTTGTCAGTAATATATAACTTACGATGTTTTAAAAAACATTTTAAATTAATACATTCATTTAACCCAGGTGGCCTATCTGATTTTAATTTGATTTGCCAGATTGCTTCTCTTTGTTCAAGGTAACTTTTTAAATCCCCTCCCCTAGGATCAATGGGACAAACTTCTAACACTGTAAACAAAAATTTCTTAAAGGATGAACAATCAATTGAATGCTTATATAAAGCATTGGTACAATCCCTGGATTTAATAACATAAATGTGTTCCTTAATACGAGTGCTAAGTTTCCTGGTAGTCATCCCTACATAAAATGCAGGGCACCAGGAACAGAAAGAAATATAAACAACATTGGTGGTATTACAATTAACTAAACCAGGTGCCTCAATGGTATATTCAATGGTGCTAACAGCTATATAGGGACTAACCAAAATAAATCTACAGGCAGTGCATTGATGACAACAATGCATGCCTTTTTTATTGTTTAAAACATTTTTAACTACAATTTTATTATGTTCCAAAATTTTTTTAAGATTATATTCATTTCGAAACACAAATTTCGGTTTGTCACCCAAAACCTTATATATTTCAGAATTGCCCTTGATAACTTTCCAATTGTTTTCCAAAATAGAAGAAAAATAAAAACTATCATCACTCATCTCAAATGAACAAATTAAATTGGAACCACTCAAACCAACAGACTTGTCAAAAGTAGATCCAATGGTACCACTAAATGGACAACCTAAAATAGCAGGAAAATCGGTAAAGCGTCTGTCAAGAACTTCATTTGCTGTTCTATCCAAAGAGGTGATGTCATATCCTCTTTTGGAGAACAGTTCAATGATAAAATTAAATTCACTGGACAAATCACAATCTCTAGTGGTCATACGACATGCTCGAATAAACTGGCCCTTAGGAATGTTTTTGGTCATGTATTTGGGATGCCCACTGGAGAAATGTAGGTATCCATCGGTAAATGTCTCTTTACGATGAATTTTACTTTGAAATTGACAACCAATACAATCCCACCACAGGTGAATGTCCAAAAAATCAATGACTGAACCAACATCACCTTTGGTAAACTTCAAAAACCTAGAAAGTGAATTCACCTCAACCATAAATTGGTCAACAATATCCGGTCCCCCTTCCAAGATAAACACTAAATCGTCGATGAACCTACAAAAAAATTCAACTTTAAATTTCTGTTTTAATAAAGGTATAACTTCAAGCTCCCACCAAGCCATAACGATGTTAGCATAGGCTGGGGCAGCTGGAGAGCCCATCGCTACGCCTCTTTTTTGTTTGTAGTATTTATCTCCAAACAAAAAGAAATTGTTGTCCAATACTAATTCAATGAACAAACAAATAGTATTGATAGTGGAAGTAGAAAAACATTGTTTTTTACACAAAAAACTACGAACAGCCTCTACTCCATCATCATGAGGGATACAAGTGTAAAGAGACACAACATCAATGGTAAAAATAATATGTTTGTTAACATCAAAAGAAAAAATAAAAAAAAAATCACGTAGCTTACTTAAAAAATGCCAAGAATCCTTAATGTAAGATTGCTGACCCATCAGTAGAGGTCCTAACATAGAATCAATAACTAAAGCAACTCCTTCAGTAACTGAATGGGGAGAGGAAACAATGGGCCTAAAAGGAGGATCAAAAACATTTTTGTGTGTTTTCGGTATGCCGAAAATAACACCAATCTTAGGCTCTGTGATAAAACAAAAGTCGTATAACTCACTCTTACTGCTCGCAAACAACAAAAAATTTCTCGCGACCTAGCTTTATTTAAGAATAAGACTGCTTTTGACCATTTTGTTAATCATGCCAAAGATGCCACTTTTAAAGGTAACCGCGGTTCCTCTTCTTCCTATTATAAGAGGACTTATAGCACAGTTACTGGTTCTAATGTTACTGGTAATGAAGTTTTGGTTTCTAAAGATAAATATCCAAAGGGGCATTCTGTTGGATCACTCAATAAAGGTAAAGAAACAGTTAAATTGGACACAGTAGCTTCATCTTCTGTTAATGACCCACCGGAACGGACTGTAATTGACAATAATGTGTCCGACAATTGTCCGGTTACTGATACAGTTGTTAAAGATGTTATTGACGATGGCAAATCTTGTAATATACCATCAGACTTTGTTTCAGCCGGTGTTTCCAAGAAAAATCAGGGAAACCATTATAAAAAGACTGTATTAACACGAAGTCGGACTTTTTTGGGGTCAACGTCCTCAGGGGACGAAATATAACAGAACAGTTTGACTTATTTAATGTCATTAATTTAACAGATTTTGATTTTTCTGATGTGCAACTTAAAGTTTTAAAGTTAGGTTTGAATTTTGTACCATCACATAGAGGTAATTATAGTAGAACAGTAATAGACATCATGAAATTTACTAGAAAATTTAATTTATCCTATTTGATGCACAATATACATGAAAGGGATAAATTTCTTATTAAACCATCAATTTATAATCCTACTTTACACCATACCTTAAAGGTATTTCAGGAACAATGTATTCAAGATGTCAGTGATCACTTATCTAGAAAGAACAGATATATGCATCATAATTTAACTGTTCATGAAAAATCTGCCTTGTTTGAATTACAAAAATTGACTAATGAGATTAGGTTTATGAAAAGTGATAAAGGGTCCAATGTTGTTATTTTGAGTCAGGAGAAATATAAGACCTGTATGTTGAAATTATTGGATAATGTTGTAGAATACGAACAGGTTCCTTTACATTTTATACAGCGTCAATTTAGAATGATACATTCCTTTTTATACGACTGTTTAATGTCTGGGGACATTACTTTTGAGTTATACGACTTTTGTTTTATCACAGAGCCCAAGATTGGTGTTATTTTCGGCATACCGAAAACACACAAAAATGTTTTTGATCCTCCTTTTAGGCCCATTGTTTCCTCTCCCCATTCAGTTACTGAAGGAGTTGCTTTAGTTATTGATTCTATGTTAGGACCTCTACTGATGGGTCAGCAATCTTACATTAAGGATTCTTGGCATTTTTTAAGTAAGCTACGTGATTTTTTAAAAATGTTTTCTTTTGATGTTAACAAACATATTATTTTTACCATTGATGTTGCGTCTCTTTACACTTGTATCCCTCATGATGATGGAGTAGAGGCTGTTCATAGTTTTTTGTGTAAAAAACAATGTTTTTCTACTTCCACTATCAATACTATTTGTTTGTTCATTGAATTAGTATTGGACAACAATTTCTTTTTGTTTGGGGATAAATACTACAAACAAAAAAGAGGCGTAGCGATGGGCTCTCCAGCTGCCCTAGCCTATGCTAACATCGTTATGGCTTGGTGGGAGCTTGAAGTTATACCTTTATTAAAACAGAAATTTAAAGTTGAATTTTTTTGTAGGTTCATCGACGATTTAGTGTTTATCTTGGAAGGGGGACCGGATATTGTTGACCAATTTATGGTTGAGGTGAATTCACTTTCTAGGTTTTTGAAGTTTACCAAAGGTGATGTTGGTTCAGCCATTAATTTTTTGGACATTCACCTGTGGTGGGATTGTATTGGTTGTCAATTTCAAAGTAAAATTCATCGTAAAGAGACATTTACCAATGGATACCTACATTTCTCCAGTGGGCATCCCAAATACATGACCAAAAACATTCCTAAGGGCCAGTTTATTCGAGCATGTCGTATGACCACTAGAGATTGTGATTTGTCCAGTGAATTTAATTTTATCATTGAACTGTTCTCCAAAAGAGGATATGACATCACCTTTTTGGATAGAACAGCAAATGAAGTTCTTGACAGACGCTTTACCGATTTTCCTGCTATTTTAGGTTGTCCATTTAGTGGTACCATTGGATCTACTTTTGACAAGTCTGTTGGTTTGAGTGGTTCCAATTTAATTTGTTCATTTGAGATGAGTGATGATAGTTTTTATTTTTCTTCTATTTTGGAAAACAATTGGAAAGTTATCAAGGGCAATTCTGAAATATATAAGGTTTTGGGTGACAAACCGAAATTTGTGTTTCGAAATGAATATAATCTTAAAAAAATTTTGGAACATAATAAAATTGTAGTTAAAAATGTTTTAAACAATAAAAAAGGCATGCATTGTTGTCATCAATGCACTGCCTGTAGATTTATTTTGGTTAGTCCCTATATAGCTGTTAGCACCATTGAATATACCATTGAGGCACCTGGTTTAGTTAATTGTAATACCACCAATGTTGTTTATATTTCTTTCTGTTCCGGGTGCCCTGCATTTTATGTAGGGATGACTACCAGGAAACTTAGCACTCGTATTAAGGAACACATTTATGCTATTAAATCCAGGGATTGTACCAATGCTTTATATAAGCATTCAATTGATTGTTCATCCTTTAAGAAATTTTTGTTTACAGTGTTAGAAGTTTGTCCCATTGATCCTAGGGGAGGGGATTTAAAAAGTTACCTTGAACAAAGAGAAGCAACCTGGCAAATCAAATTAAAATCAGATAGGCCACCTGGGTTAAATGAATGTATTAATTTAAAATGTTTTTTAAAACATCGTAAGTTATATATTACTGACAAGCAGAAAGTAACTTTTTGCTTTTTTACCTAAGATGTTTAATTGTATATTGTTGCTTAATTATTTAATCATTTAATTCATGAGTGTATTTAAGGTGTGTCTTTTATCCTTGTTTTTCATTCTGATGAAGTGTTTTACGAAAGCGGACAAATAAATCCTGTGTACGCTATTTTGAGCACTTGCTTTACTTGGTTCTACCTTCGTGGCTTTTGTTTTTCTTGGTTGCTTGGTTGCTTTTGGTCTTCACTGTTGCAGTCATGACTGTAGGGTTCTCCCCTGCCGGCAGGCAGTCCTTGGTCGGCCAGAATCCCAAAGTCTGGGTCCGGCGTCGGCTGCTCAGCCATGCTCCCTGACGTCAGAGTGCCAGGAGTACAAAAATGACAGCCGACGCCATGTTCTCCAGTTTTTCTTGCCCCAGATGTCAGGTGTTCCAAAATGAGTAAGATCCCATACCCTTTGCAAATACACCTCAGAAGAAGGGTGAAGAAGGGAACCACACAAAAGAAAAAATAAGAGGGGACAGGAGGGAGGGTAACCCAGACTGCAACAGTGAAGACACTCGAACATCTACATTTATGGTAAGTGTACACAACTGTACTATGTTCATTGTGTTTCACTGTTGCAGTCATGACTGTAGGGTTGAATCCCAAAGCAGAAGAAAAGGGAGGTGGTCATAAAGTAGAGGGGGCGGCTAAAAGGCCCTGCAAGACTGCAGAAGCAAAGCCTGCCCTAGACTTAGAGTAGAGAGGTAGATTATAGTGCTTAGAAAAAGTATGCACTGAACTCTAGAGTGAGTCCTTATACTCCCTGGGATTTGCTTTCCATGGTGTGAATAACAAAATCAGATTCCATGAGCAATCCATTTTGAAATGGTCTGTTTTGAAATGGCTTTACCTTGGGAACTTGAAGCATAAGAAACAAATAACTGTTCTGATTTCCTGATGTCCTTGGTTCTCTGTCCAGGTAAAAATGTAGTTGTCTGTGTACATCCAAGGAATGCAAGATCCTTTCCCCCTTATTTTGAGGACTGGGGAAAAAAGTTGGCAAGTGAATAGTTTGATTTAAAGCCACTTTGGGAACCACCTTAGGCATGAAAGTAGGATTAGTCCTTAAAGACACCCTATCTTGATGAAAAATAATATATGGTTCCACAGCCATGAGAGCTTGCAATTCCGAAACTCTCCTGGCAGAGGTCAGAGCTAACAGAATGGCTGTCTTCCAAGATAAAAACTTGATGTCAGATGTGGCAGCAGGCTCAAAAGGAGGTAAGGTGAGTTTTTCCAGAACATAGTTGAGATCCCAGGCAGGAATGGGTGGAGATCTAGGGGGCCTTAAGTTCTTAGCTCCTCTGAGAAACTGTCTCATGAGCTGGTGGGAAAAGATTGGAGGGTCTGTATTACAATGAGCAGAAATAGCAGAGGCATGTATCTTTATGGAAGAAAAAGAGAGACCCTTATGTAAGAGGTCTGTCAGGTAAAGTAAAATCAGAGGAATGTCAGGAATAAGAGGGTCCGAATCCTGAGCCTGCATCCAGGTGCAAAATCTTTTCCATTTTCCTGCATAAGATTTTCTAGTGCTAGTCCGTCTGGCTTCTAAAATGACATCCATAATCTGCTTGGGTAGGAGAGAATGAATCATAGACCCTGGATTAACCAGGCCGCCAGGTTGAGAGTTTTGACATGGGAGTGCAGAACCTGACCCTGGTGTTGGGACAGAAGGTTCGAAGACTGTGGTAAAACCCAAGGGGGCTCCAGAGAAAGGTTTTTCAGTGTTGGGTACCAAAACTGTCGAGGCCAATTTGGGGCCAGCAAAATTATCATCTTGGGCTTGTCCTGTTTGATCTTTAATAACACCCATGGAAGAAGGGGTAGAGGCGGGAAGGCATACCCAGAGAGGTTTCTCCAACTGAAGGATAGTGCATCCACTTTCCAAGCTAGTTCGTGGAATGTCCGGGTGCAAAAAATCTGTAGTTGATGATTGAGGTGGGATGCAAAGAGGTCTATGTGAGGACATCCCCAGACTGCTGTAATCATCTTGAATATTTTGGTGTCCAGCATCCATTCGTGTGGGTCCGACAGGTTTCTGCTCAGACTGTCTGCCAGGAAGTTTTGCTTCCCTGGTAGAAACTGAGCTTGAAGTTCCAATTTGCAAGCTAGAGCTGTGTTCCATAGATTCATGGCTAGTCTGCAAAGGGGATAGGAATGTGATCCCCATTGCTTGTTTATGTACCACATAACTGTGGTGTTGTCTGTCCGTATCAGTAGTTATCCTGGTTGTAGAAGATTCCTGAAGGCCAATAGAGCGTTCTGAATGGCTAGCATTTCCTTTAAATTGATATGCAGGTGCTTCTGATCCTTTGTCCAAAGGCCCTGCAGACAGTTGCCCTGCAAATGGGCTCCCCATGCATAATCTGAGGCATCCGTGGTTAGTGTCTGACTGGCTGGAGGCAGACTGAAGGGTTTCCCTTTGTTTAGAGTACATGCCTTGGACCACCAAAGGAATTCCTTTTGAAGACAAGGCAGGACAGTGATCTGTATGTCTAAACTGTGGCAATGCTGAGACCATACACTTTTTAGGTACCACTGTATTTTCCTCATATGTAGTCTTGCATATGGTACGAGAAGGATGCAGGAGGCCATGTAACCCAAAGCCTGCAGGAATTTCCTTGCAGAAAGCTGAGTTAATGTTGCCAAGGTTTTGAAAGTTGAAGCCAGCTGTAATTGTTTTTCGTATGTCAGAAATGCTATCTGGGTTGTTGTGTTTAGAAGAGCACCCAGAAAAGTTATCTGTTGCGAGGGTGTCAAATTTGACTTTTTTATGTTGACAGTGAATCCCAGGAACTTGAGAAGTTTCTGAACAAATTCTAGATGCTGGAGTAAGACATCCTTGCTGTCTGCCTGAATAAGACAATCGTCCAGATAAGGGTAAATTTGAATTCCCTTGAGTCTGCAATAAGCTACTACTGGAGCCAGGCACTTGGTGAAGACCCTGGGCGCAGTAGACAATCCAAAGGGCAGCGCAGAGAATTGATAATGCCTCGATCCGGCCCTGAACCTGAGGTATTTTCTGCACTTCTGCCTGATGGGAATGTGCAAATAAGCCTCCTTTAAATCCAAAGTTACCATCCATTCATTTTTGGTCAGCATTGGGAGTAGCTGCTGTAGAGTAAGCATCTTGAATTTTGGTATTTCAAGAAAAGTGTTTAAGACTGACAGATCCAGAATGGGTCTCCATGAATTTTGCTTTCTGGGGACTAGAAAGAGCCTTGAGTAAAAACCTTGTCCCATTTCTGAAATTGGAACCAGTTCTATGGCTTTCATAGCCAAGAGGGCTTCCACCTGGTTTAAGGCCTCTAACCATTGATGTTTTGGTAGATTTGGCTATCCGCTTGGTCTTGGTAGGGTATGAAAATGGAATTTGTAACCTCTGGAAACCACATCCAGAACCCACTTGTCTTGGGTTATATGAGTCCAATTTAGGTGAAAAAGAGAAAGTTTTCCTCCGAGAGGGGCTTCCAGGCAAGAAGTTCCTGCAGCCCAACAGAGGGAGTCATTGAGCCTGTTTTCTATGAGCTTGCGGCCTGTCCTCTCCTCCCCTAGGGGTGGAAGCAGTCCACTGTCTTGGTCTATAAGAGGCTTGCGTTTGAGACCTTCCTCGGGAGCGTCTGTATCTACCCCTTTGAGGCCTGTCTGAATTGGGAAAGGACCAATTTTTAGTAGGCCAATTCCTACTAAATCTGGGTGGCTGTACTTGTAAGAAATCCTTAACCATTTGCATGGATTTTGCCTTGTCCTCCATCTTCTTTATCATCTCTTCAGCCTTAGATCCAAACAAAACATTATGCTGAACAGGAGCATCCAATAACTTAGCTTTTACTTGAACTGGCAAGTTTTGTTCCTTTAACCAAGCATGCCTTCTAATGACTGTACCAGAGGCAGCAGCCCTACAAGAAGCCTCTAAGGCATCAAATCCACAGTGTAAACCATGCTTCCCAACTTGTTCAGTGGCATGCATTAAGTCATGTAATTCCTCATCATCTGCACAGGCGGAAATGGAAGTTAGCTTTTGTTTCAAAACAGACAGAAGGAATTGCTGGTATTTCAGCATATGAAATTGACAGTTTAAAGCCCTAATAGATAAAGTAGCTGAAGTGTACACTTTTTTGCCCCATCTTTCTAAATATCTGGAATCCTTCTCAATGGGAATGGGGTTTTTAGCAGAAGCGGCCTTAACCCCCTTGGGGCCCTGAGAAATGGTTTCAGGATCAGCAGTAGGGTTCTTGTATAAAAACTGGTGGGAATCAGGAACCCTATAATATCTGTCTGGCTTAACAGGAGCTGGAGGAAAAGAGTCGGGAGTTAAGTTAGCCTCTGAAAAAGCATCATCCACAATATCCAAAACAGGAGGAATAGCCAGGGGTCTATGTTGGGGAAGAAGAAGGAAATCCCTTAGTCTTTTCTTAGATTCCGAGTACTCCTGTCCTTCCCAGTGATAATGTTCCCTCATTTCATGCAAAGTTTCCCCAAAAGAGAAATCCTCAGGGGGAGAAGCTGAAGGAATGGATTCCTCAGCATCAGAATCCTCATAAGGAGGGAAAGAATATTCCTGGTCAGAAGAAGAAACTGAAGAAACAGAAGCCTGATCAGAGGAGTCATAATACACTTCCTGCCTTGGCCTTTTATCTGGAGGGGGATGTGAACCCCTAATCATAGTAAGTAAGTCCTCCGCCATCTTAAGTAACTGTTTCTGAGACTTGGGTGCCAGATCAGAAGAGGCCTGGGCTGCAGTTTTTGATTTGGAAGGAGTCTTTGCCTTTGTCTTTGGCTTTGCCTTTATTAGAAGCTGAGTAGGCCTGAAAACCCCTTCGGAAGCCGGTACCTGCACAGCGGCTCTGGACCCATCTGAAGGAGCATTGTCCGAAGGTCCTGCAACAGAAGTATTCAAAGGCCTAGTTGGCTCCTCGTGGGAGTCCGTTTCGGCTATCGGTTCCGAAATGGCCGACGACAGGGGCTGCAAAAGCACCTCACTGACGACAGCCGAACCTGAAGCTGGCTCTGCTTGTACAACATCATCTGATTTGGACCTCGGAGGCCTGTCTTTATCCTTGTGTCGTTTGTGAACTCCGGTAGCTGGAACCGTATCCGATGACATTTTGTAATTAAAACGCCTACCGAAGTAATGAAATGCAAAATCGTACCTTCGTTTAATCGTAAATTGATTGAATCTAGCACAAAACCGACAACTAGCTACATTGTGGTCAGGGCCTAAGCAAGGAATACAGTAAGAATGAAAATCCTTATGAGGTATTTGCTTCCCACATGAAATACAATTATTAACTTTTTCTGACATTGGACTGGAGCAAGAAAAAAGTTTCCCCAACGGGGTACTTAGCTTTGAGTAGGAGAAGAAAGTCTTCAGACTGAAGTACGTTTATAAAAAATTGTCGGGAGTCAGCCGACTGGCACTTGCGAACTGCTATCACTGCACGGCAAGAAAGACTGGAGAACATGGTGTCGGCTGTCATTTTTGTACTCCTGGCGCTCTGACGTCAGGGAGCATGGCTGAGCAGCCAACGCCGGACCCAGATGTTGGGATTTTGGCCGACCAAGGACTGCCTGCCGGCAGGGGAGAACCCTACAGTCATGACTGCAACAGTGAAACACGATGGACATCAGACTAAGCTAAAATGCTTTAGATGAACAACTGCAAATTGGCAACCACTTTTACCAACAATCTCATTATGGTAACAACTGATAATTTCATTGATTTGAACATTGCCAACATGAGAGATTTACTAATAACAACAACCCTGGACCCTGTTTGTTGAGGAATATTTTCTGATGTACTGTGCTCTTCCATTACCCTCTCCACTACCAAGTCTGTCAAGTAGTTAGTGGGAGAGATCACCCAGGAGTTAGAGACGGCAGACCTAAAAGAGAATGTCCTCATCTGGAGAATGAAGGCTAATGAGCCAGGAATCCCTATGCCACAGTAATTCCACTATTTCACCAAATTAGATGTCCCATGGAAGGGACTGTGTGAACCATTCTCCTTTATTGAGCTCAGTGTCAGGAATGAGGGACTATGCTGGGAGGTTGATGTGCCTCCTGTTGCTTGTATGTCTTTGAGGTGGATCTACAGGGGACTCCTCAGAATCTCCTGGAAACTCATGATGACATTCTCTCTCTTGGAGAGTTTGTTTAAGGCCTTTAGATCTGGCATGTCCATGGGAAAAATGTTGAAAAGGAGAGGCTACAGACTTAGAACTACCCTATGAATGGATTTGAAGTTGTACATACATACATATATAGCTGTATTGGCATGCTTTCATGCAGATAAGGTGATACGGCCAAATTCAGTGATAAGCTACACTGAAATTCCTATACCACTCTTTTGTGCAATCTGTAGTGGACCACACTGTTACAGCCTTAAAGTTTCTTTAAGAAATCTCAGAGAGGACATAGAAACAACATTTCATACACAGGTAATGTTACATTGTGGCACTTTGCATTATTTTTAGTTTCATTGAGTGCGTTGTGCAAAACTTCTGATCCAGACACTGACAAAGATAATAGTCTGTGCTTGTATTTGAAATAAATTAAGTCCAAGACATTTTTTGGAGTTACTACATTCTAATGCTTTACTGTAATTTTGAATTGTATTTTTTATGATTACAATAATGTCATCTAATACTTTTTTGCTGCACTGTCATTACATTAGAAATAAAGTATGCTGTATATTTTATAAGAAAAAATATTTTTGTATTTGCACATGCCTTAGATAACATGTCAGTCAAATTCAGCAACGTTCTGTGTTGAAACCCCTAAGGAGGAATGGCAACCTTAAGTGATTTTTGTTGTAGAAAAATGTAATTGTTGCTTGAAAATTTCAAGATGAAGTTTTAAGGAGGGGTGTGTGTGGATGACATATGACCTTTTATGTGCAACCAACATATCTACCTCTTGAGAGGATTTCATTTTACAGTCTGATATTTTACATCATACTCCATGTCCATTGTCAGTGTTTTGTTCAACATCTGCACTGTGCTGCACAGTTTTCCAAGAATAGACTAAAATCCTTTTTTTTGTACTAAGTTGTTACATCAGAATTAAAACTCCTGTATGTTTTGCCTGAAAGTAGTTTAAAGCAAAAATAGTGTGATTGAATTCAACATAGTGTTGCAGTGAAACCCCAAGAGTAGAAAAACAATCTTATATGATTTTTGTAGTTTAACTAGCAGTGGTTACTGCCTGAAAGTTTTGTAATGAAATCTCAAAACAGGACTGAAATGTGGCCTTTTATACATGGGTAGCATATTCATTGTTACATAGGTATTTCACAGCTGCAGTCTGTTATTTTTTTATTATACCCTATTTCTATTGTGGGCTTTGTAATGAACTTCTGATCAGAACGCCAGTTACAGTAATAGCCTAAAATATTTCTTAACTGATTTGCCACTGCATTATTAATAAAAGTCCTGTGTGTTTTACCAGAAAAATATACAAATGCCATATTCTACAGATAAGATGCCATAGATAAAAACAACTAAAGTAGCATGGGCATATTTATGCTGCACTGTAAGGGATAAAAATTATTTTTAGGTGCCTCTTATTACTGACTATACTATGGGCACTGCAAGAAATAATGCTCATAAAGCTGAAAGTGACATGAAGATACTGCTTTTTTATGTATAAGCAGCACAGCAATTGCTTCACAGGTATTCTTTGCCACAGTACAATATTCTATATTGTATGCAATTTCCATTGTGGGTGCTCTACTTATCCTCTTCTTAGTTACACTAAGTAAAATAATGACCTAGAATATTTATGTACTGAGCTCTCTTTACATCACAAGTAAAAGTCCTGTACATTTTACAATATTGTTACTTGACACATGGTGCAGATAGCCTGCAATAACTAAAATGGAACAGTTAAATTCAGTGTGGTGCTTCACTGTAATTCCTAGGGTAGTATAACAGTCTTAGGTGCTATTTGTAGCTGATCATACTGTGGTTGTTGCCTGAAAGTTTTGTAAAAAAATCCAAAAGAGAAACTATTTTTTTTAATATAAAATACAAGCAGCTTATGAATGATTTAGAGGTATTCACTGCCACAGTTAAATATTTTGAATTATACTCCATTTCCATTGTGAGTGTTGTGTTGAAGTTCTGCTCAATATAGCAAGTACATCTTTATTGAGCTGATATTATACCAGAAGCAAATATCCTATTTATTTCTTCTAAATAAAGATCCTATGTAAATCTTAGATGGCATGTATAGCTGAGTATGATGTGGATATTGGCTGAGAGTTTTGTAATTAAAAAAAAATGAAAGGGAAAACAGAGATACGCTTCCATACATAGGCAGATTATCACTGTTTCAGAGGTATTCACTGCCTCATTGGATAATTGGCATTATACTCAATTCCATTGTGTGTTGTGTTGAACTTCTGCTCAATACACCATGGCAATAATGGCCTAGAATTTTTTTTACTGAGCTGTCAATACATTAAAAAGTAATCCTATTTCCTGCTCCTGAATATAGATTTTCGTCACATGACATGCAACACCTTCCTCTAATTTAGACTGAGTAAAGAACATTACATGAAGATAAAGATGTGCATGTTTCTTTACATCTAGAATCACTTGCTGTGTTCTATAGCTGATGGTCATGGCATATTATTCTGTGAAATTTGATGTAACATTTCATATGGTTAGATATATGATCCTTTACTGCTAGGTATCAGCAAGCAGTCATATGCTGCCATTTGGGTGCTCTATTTTTTGCCATTTAATTTGCAACAAACATGCGCACTGTGAATTTTTCAGGCTGACAGACAGACTACATCATATGTGTTCTTATTAAATGAGAGTCAAAAATACTGTTTTCTCAGAAAAAGTGACATTTAACATTTGTTTAATATTTTAACATTTGTTTACTAGGAAAGTCCAACTTGGAATGAAGCCAATTTTCAGTGGAGGCCCAGGGAAAAATGCTCCAGATGGATGTCTTTGTAATGTGGGAGGAAACCAGAGCGCCCAGAGGAAACCCACATGAATGCAGGGAGGGCTTGCAAACTCCATACAGAAGGCACTCCAGCCGAGAATTGAACCAGAGAACCTCTTGCTGTGAGGCAATAATGCAACTGCTGCACCACTGCGCCATCCATACATATGCATATTTAACTTTTCTGATGTGCATGCTAGTATTTCAGATTTATTTGTATTCTTTCCCTAAAGGCTATTAGATTGTGCCTAACACAGTAAAAGTAAGATTACTCAGGAGTACTGCCTGAAATTTTTATACAGATGCTTTAAAAAAGTAGGCAGGTATTATAACATCATGGTGGAATTTAGGTAAGAATAGCATTTGAAAATTAAAAAATTACAACATTTACTGAGCAGTCAGTTGAAATCACAAGTGCAACTTTCAGCTGTCTTCAGAACAGAATAAACCAAAGTTACTAAAACCATAAATGTAGAATGATGGTGTGATTTTAAGCCTAAAAATGTATGCGTTTCTACAAGAAACTGGTATTTTTATACTTTTGTTGCATTTTGAGTCAAATTTATATTAAGATGTGATGTCTTTCCATTAAAATTCAAAATCCACCTGTTCCTTTGCTTTTGATGGTAGGAACCCAATCTAAGAAAGTTTTTTGGATGGTTATGTTATTAAGATTCCTGAAATATTCAGAAAAAAATACTGATTCATTTTGGAAATAAAGGCTTCTATATACAAACAACAAAAATAGCCAAAAACAGTTGGTGATTAAGGGATAGCCCATCTGAGAATGGGGTTAAGAAAACATACATTTTTTTTTTGCATTACTATTGGTATAAACTATGATCTGCTGTGGCGACCCCTAATGGGAAAAGCCGAAAGATGATGATGATGATTGGTATAAACTATTTGGGTAATAGATCCTCCAGAAATGATGGAAGAGATGTGGCTTAGGTGAAATTCTACAGTTACATGGATTTAGTATGGCTCTATTTTATGCAGTTTGATCATATCATTTAAGCATTAATTTTAGGGAAAATTAAATCACTTATCTTTTGTATAAAGTGTTCTCAGACTCTGTATTTTTTAAAGTAGTGGGTAATGCAGCTCCTTAAAAGTCTTCATTACTAAGCTGGTAGGTGGTACTGCATCCATTTATAAAAGTTGTAGTCACAGTTGTTACATGTTTCTAGGTTCATTGGTTGAACATCAGTCTGTAGACCACTACAAAACTAGCTGATAATCCATATTCAAAGGTTCCCACCAGCCACAAAGAAGACAATGCAACACAGACCTCGGGAGAATTTGAGGCTGCCCATTCATTTATCTAGGTTTACCCTGAAAGTGTCAGAGGTGATACTTTGCTTGACTTGTAGTGGACTTTTTTCCAGTGGTAGGGTTTATTTTAGGATATAAATCTACCATGCCAAAGTGTTTTATCTGTTGATGAAGGTTTAGTTTCTTTAACATGGTATTTGAAAAAAAAAACATTTTTTCTGTGATGGAAAAGAAGATCAAAGTGAGCTAGATATTTTATATCTTAAAATGTTAGACACAGATCCCCAAAGAGGAGTTTATAAGAAACTGAGTGTAGAGAAAGGGCTGCTAGTTTGTCCTGATGACTAAATTTTTTGAGGTCACTGACGATTTTAGTTAGTTATCTCTGAGGTCTCTAAAGCAGAGTGATATATTTAGGCAAGTATTTTCCAAAAAGGGACATTACATTCAATAATGGGTCTAATAGGAAGTGAGTAAAGGAAAATTAAGACTTCTCTGATGATAAGCCAGGCAGAAGGCTTTCCTAAATGCTGCAGAGACATGATGATCAAACAGAGAGGAATTATCAACAAGAGTGCCTAGATCTCTTACAACAGTGTCTGATTGGCGTGATGCATCACCTATATATAATATACCACAGAGAAAGGTATTCACTGAACCAACACTTACTACTTATAAGAGTGATTGCCTATACTCTGTATACATTGCTAAGCTGTGGAACTCTCCCCCAACAAACATCAGAGATATTTCATCTCGTCTACTATCTAAAACCACCTTGAAAATATACTGTCAGTAAATTGGTCCTGCACTTCCAACACCCCATTAGTAAGTCGCCTTATTATTCTAATCGTTTTCCATCTATATTTTAAAATTCTAGCAACCTCATACTTATCAATAAAACAATACTGCAATACTGCTGTTGCACTAAAACCTAAACTTATGCATCAGAAATTGAGTGAATATCATAAAATCCTGACACTTTCTTACCCATTTATGTCTCAAGTGAATAATTGGTTGGATAAAACTTGCATATACCTCATCTGTTGTGTTTGTACTAAAATGTCAGTGCAAATTTATACATATACTGTAAAATAATGCTGGAAATACTGTATAATGTACTAAACATAGTGATTAACTGTTAAGCCATATATAGCTCAGTGTTTTGTAATATATTTTACTCTTAGCTCATGCTAGTTGTCTGCGAAAAAATATGTAATGTGGAGTTCTTCTCCCCAAACCTCTGATGAAAAGGAACTGGATTTTCCTGGTAAACAAATTGCAATAATGGGAAAATTGTTTTCTTTACCAGAATTAATTATGCTACATTTTCTTCACATCTACTGTGAGACCATTGTCCTTACACCAATTGCTAACATGCTCTAAACCATAATGGAGCAACTGTGAGTCAGTTGAAGACTGAATAACAACTCACCATTTGCAGTTATCTGCAAATTTTGATAAGCATAGGCTAGGACTGTTGGCCTGAAGGCCTGAGGAAACAGATGCCAAACAGTAGAGGGCCCAACATTTAACCACGGGGGTCACAACTGGTTAACTTTTTTTTGTTTTCAAAAGTGGAATCTGCTACTCTGACCACATGGGTTCTGTCAGACAATCAGTTTGTTACCCACTGCCCAACATATGAATTTATATTCAGATTTACAAGTTTGTCAGTGATGTCTGCATTGGGGGGAGTAGTGTTAAAGGTCTTGGCCAGGCCCAGATATACTGCATGCTCTATGAAACCACTAGCCACTGCTTCTATAACTTTTTCAAAGAAATTAATGACAATAATGAGGTAAGACCTTCTTTGACAAAGTCACATTGAAAATCTGTTAACCCTGGACCCTCATCAATGTCCAGATTAAAGAAGTCTGAGATAATACATTCCATACCTTTACATATGAGGATTATGAGTCTAATGGGTCTGTAGTGTGTTGTTGGGCCACCCTTGTGCGACATCATTACAATGTCTGTTTCCAGGCTTCAGGAATGTAACAAGTGGAGATTCTTAGGTTAAAGAGGTTAAGCAAGGGCTCAGATAAGCCATATTAGGCACTGATAATTAAATAGCCTAGTATATTATCTTGGCCCATGAATGAGGAATTCTTAGTTTTTCAGAGGGCTTACAGGGCTTGTTCCTTACTAATTAAGGGAGGGAGGGTGGTGGCTCTGACTGTGGAATCTGACTGTGAGTGGGGTAAAATTTGTACACTAAATTTCTCAGCTAGGATATTAGCTATTTCCTTTGGATCCAAGTGGGTAGAATTATTATTATAGACTAGCTCAGAACATTGTTAGATGTTAATTCTTAACTTCCTAACAGGTTTTCCACAAGCAATTAAAGATTTTCTAGTACCAGGATTTACTGCCTCCTTTAGTACCTGCTGTATGTCCTCTAAAAAGAGGTGTTTGAAAGGTCTTAAAATTGAATCATCCAGGCAGATAGTTGAATATGTGTTAGAATGGGGTGTCTCAAACATGCCCTGTCTTTTGTAAGTAAATCCAGATTGTGCAGAAGCTTGTGGTAATTGCCCTTGTCTGATTCCATAAAACGGATGTGTATGAATATTCAAGTAAAGGTATTTTAAAAAAAAATCTTTTTATATGAGGGCACTTTAAATGAGGTTAATTAATTGTTTGAGCTGATTGGCTGTTTACTGTATATATTGGTTTGTCTGCTGTTTTGAATTTTACACACTGACGAACAGTTGTAATTGAAAGCTTTGTGTTGTTTTTATTAAAAGCTACTGGCGTTTGACTTCAGTTTTTTTGTCTTTAGATTTACATTTGTACTTTGAAGTTCTTTGGCTTATAAGGTGATTTTTATGTTTTCACGAAAACTCGTTTCACTGAATTTAAAAACACTCACACCAAATCGCTGAAATCTCAAATCACTGAAAATTCATTTCACTGAATCACATTTCACTGATGTAAGTACTGCTGGGCAAATAAAACGTATATGCCCTTTCCCCCACTGTAGTGAGACCCTGGAGTTAGTATATATAGTTAGGGGTGTGTGTGGATGTGTGGGTGGCATAGCCCCCCACCTACTTTTGGTTTTATATTGTTAGGTTTCAGTGAAATGAGATTCATAAATATAAAAGCTAAGTAGGTAGGGAGCTACTCCCCCACACCCCACAATGTGGGGGTCTGTGCCTCCCACAACCCCCTAACTATATATGCTAACTCCAGGGTTACACTACAGTGGAGAAAACGGCATATACATTTTATTTGCCCAACAATACTTACATTTAGTGAAATGTGATTCAGTGAAATGAGTTTTCAGTGATTTGAGCTTTCAGCGATTTTTCTGAAGGTGAATTGAAATTCAGTAAAATGAATTTTCAGTGAAACAAAGTAAAACCATGTTTATCTCCACCAATGCAGTTTCCAATATATATCTATTGGTATATAAAAATACAGAGGATAACGATTTGGGTCCAAGTGTGTTTTATATTTATATATGTGTGTGTGTGTGTGTGTGTGTGTGTGTGTGTGTGTGTGTGTGTGTGTGTGTGTGTGTGAGAGTGTGAGTGTGTGTGTGTTTGTGGAGTCCCCCACCTTTTGTTGAAGGCCCTTTCATTGACAAACACAGGGTGTGTGGTTTAATTTCAATTATATGGATAGTCGAGCAATGGAAATGTCAATGGTATGTAATGTAGAGACAAGTAAGTGAGGTTGGAGGGATACGAGTGTTTGTGTATGTGAGTTAGGGTGGTGGACTGGGATGTGTGAAGGATAGGTGTTGTATGACTGTGTGTGAGTTTGTGTACTTTAGGGTTAGGGTTGGGGTTAGGTTAGGGGACAGATACAGTGTTGTTTGTGTATGTGTGTTGGGCAGATTTGTATGTCCTAGTGTGCCTTGTGTAGTGGTAGTGTTACAGGAAGGGTTTTATGAAGGTAAATTGTAAGGTTAGAGTTAAGAGAAGGAGCTACATTAAGGTTAGGGTTAGCAGTAGCATCCATTACTAAGGTGGTGCAGGGGCTGGAGATTGTGATTGGACTATGAGGATTAGATTAAAGGGAACTGATCCTCACACTCTAAGGTAATTTTAGAGGCCACACTGCCAAGCTTTAAAAAAGCGCGACACAGAGGAAGGTTGAAAATAGTATGTAGCACCGAATGTGGTACAGCTGATAGGTGAGCACTAATGAAGGAACGTTAGCTCCCCATACGTTCATAGGTTGGTACTAGGCTATCAGCCCTAGGGCCTATACAAGCCTAGCCATAACAATTCCCTGGCTATTTCTTCCCACACTATTTACTCCCCTCCCCCAAAGTAAATCCAGTACTTCAATACACTTAAAAATAAAACAAAACGTGAAGTAAACAGCAAAAGAAGCACACAAATTTTAATGCATAAAATGTAAGCACTGCTGCCTTTTAATTGCTATGGACATCATCAAACATTAAACACAATGCAAACTTTAAGCTCCTTGCATAATAACATCATGAACTGCATGTTAGACACCATTCAAACATATCACTACATTTTAATTAAAAATTTTCCCTTTCTTACTTTTAAAATTGGCTTAATATTTAAAATCCCATTTAGATAATCAGTTGATGATGAAACCTAAGTAGGTAAGGAGTTAGATTTGTAGAATTTAATAGAATGGTGCATAATGATGGTATGATCAAACCCAAAACACTGAACAAACTCATCAGTAATTACCATTAACTGCAACTAAAATCAACAAAGAAGTAGTCTCAAATGCAAACCAGTACATTACATTTGCAATTACAAAAAGCAAAACAAAAGAACTTTTACATTCCCCAGAAATTAAATACGCTAACTCCAGGATTGTGTAAACGCAAAAAAGGAGAAAGCTGATGAACTATGTAACAGTCCATATAATGAAATTTGACCATTACATAATTCGACCAACTATACCACATGTGAAAAAAAACAGCATTTCAGCATATGATGAAATCTGTGCAATGACAACTCATATAGCCACACACACACACATTATATATATATATATATATATATATATATATATATATATATAAAGATACACATACATGTACGGATGTACATGAGTACACAACAGATCCTTGTTGACTCTTATTTGGTTGAGAGACAGACATCAATTCCTTATTCACTCGTAGCTCTTAACCCTCCATCTCCAAAATGAGGAACACTGTCTCTCATGATGTGTTGCAAAAAGGCAAAATATGGAACACTTATTAACAGCTCACTAACAACTTCAACTAGAAAGCTCATAGGATGGTTAAAATGTGATGTTACACTTGCAGAATAGTTTGCTTAATGAAATAATATGATTAATTTCTATTTACCATTGATATCAATTCAAAAATTGTTAATATTGAATCTGTGACAGACCCTTTCAATGTGGAACTTTGAGGAATATAAACTTTTTAAGATCCCAAATGAGGAACATTCCTCATAACGAGGTACATTTCAGATGTATGGTTTCACTAAATTACTAAAATGGGCTTGAATGTGTGTTCTATGGGGTGAGGTCTAGTTCTCCTACTTCAGTGCTTATGTGTATACATTTCAGCAATTCAAAGAAATGGGAATCAATGAAAGTCACTCAACAAAACAGAAATCGATCATACTGAACATCAATGAACTTGAGGTAAACAATAAGCCATATACGGTTCTCAGGCAGTTAGTGCAGAAGACTGAAACTCTGAGCTGTTAATGAGCTGCTTGCTGTGCCCATGGTACAAGGTTTGCTTCCTCCCACCTTCATTTACCTTCTTTGTGACTCTGAGCAAGTTATTTAAGAAGATAGTTCTCTTAGGGTGAATTTGACTGTGTTGGGCTTACGTGGTCAACAAATAGGTATAACATACACTAATACATAGACATACATGCGCATGAATCATATATATTTATATATAAATATATATATATATATATACACACACACACACACACACACACACACACACACACACACACACACACACACACACACACACACACACACACACACACATAATACATAGAGAATGATGTATGCATTTCACAGAGATGAGAACTACTTACAGTCCACTTGATACAAAATGCTGTGAATGTGTAGAAGATTGCCGGAAGCATTTACAACATTAAATGTCATAATGCAATGACCTTCAGAATTATTTTTCTTTAAGGAACAGAGCATGTCAGCCAGTTTCTTTCCTCCCTCACTTTTTATGTACTCATCCTGTAAGAGAAAAACATATTTTAAAAATATGATAATTTATTTGAACACAGACTCAAATTTGTACACAAAATCAATTTTCGACAGGAAATTAAAATAAATATTTTTGCTCATTATGTATAATAAGGCCGCAGTGGTGCAGCGGTTAGTGTTGTCGCTTCACAGCAAGAGGTACTCCCGTTTGATTCTCGGCTGGAGCGCCTTCTGTGTGGAGTCTGCATGTCCTCCCCATGGTGCGTGCGTGAATGGGTGTGCCTTCTTTGAAGGTTGGGCATCAAGCTGGCAACTCGGGACCATAAAAATCCACTGCCAGTCATTAGTGGACTGGAGTTCCGCTGTGGCGACCCCTAACCGGGGAAAGCCAAAAGACATTACTAGTAAGCATGCATTTCAGGCTTTTGCCCCTGCTGTACTAGACAGTGTACATGGTAACAGTCAGTGTTTACAACAATTTTCTTTTTCACTGCACATCTCTCTCTCTGATGCTTTCTTATTTGTAAAAACGTTTTTCAGTTATTGCTAATTAAATGATTGTAAATGTTTTTTTACTGAGTGTATGCTCACAGGGGAATCTGAAAATAGTCTTTTGGGATTACTGCTCTACCCTGGTCAACTAATGCAAACACACAAACAGATAACACACAAACAAACAAACAAACAAACAAACAAACAAACAAACAAACAAACAAACAGACAAGCAAGCAAGCAAGCAAACAAACAAACAAACAAACAAACAGGTAATCAGTCACCCAATCTTTGCCATTAGACAGTGATTAAAAAAGGAATTTTCAGATAACATGCATACAACTACAGATGAGATCTCAAGGTAGCAAATGCTGCAAATAATTTATCTCCAACTTAATATAAGACACATACCTCTCAACCACTAAATATTAAAAATAATAGCAGTGGCTTTTAAAAATTACAGCAGAGGGTCCAAAAGAGGAGCGCTTTCTTATATTTTTTTTAAATAGAAGTTCTTTACATGTCACAATCAGTACAGTTAGTGGTAAGGAATCTTTGTTTAGGCTTATTTCAGTTACTTAATAGTCTCTCTCTCTTTCTCTCTCTCCCTATTTATATATGTACCCACACACACACACACACACACACACATACACTCATACACTCACACACACACACACACACACACACACACACACACACACACACACACACACACACACACACACACACACACACACACACACACACACCCACACACACCCACACACACACACAGATACATATACTTGAACAGGTCTATCTTCATGATGAAAAAATAGTGAAAATTAGTAAACCTAGGAGTAATAAAGCAAAATTTGAAGTAAAAATTCAATGGGCTAGGCATGAATCATGGCAGATGAGAAGTATGCTGACACAATACAAAAATGGCTAGCTGTATTTACTACTACTTGCAAATTGATATGACTTTCAGCATAATCCATTTTTAATGCTGAAACATTACACAGGTATACATAAAGAAATTGAGCTTAGGTGATGGAATTGAACGAAGGCGGGTCAGAAGCCCATGGATTCTGGTAGCACATTTTAATTTTGCTTATATTGTGAAAGTGATAAAAACCACAAAAAGAATGCTAACACAACATAGGTGCTGCTACCGACTTTATTCTAAAGATAAGCGCTTTTGTCTTGAAAGTAGAAAGACTTCATCAAATAGCACTCGATTTAGAAACTACCATTTAAATACACAATCAATCACATGAATAACAAGCCCCCTTCTCAATCACAAGAATTTTAAAGGACTATTGTACAAACCTACAATACTGTATTAAAAAAAAAAAAAAAAAAGCAGAAAAGCTTTGAAATGCATAAAAACCACAGCACTTTAAAATTGTTCCTCCAACATAACAGTAGGATTATCTATTCATAATATTAAAACAATTTTATTTTATTTTATTTTACATTTGTTGACCGGGCTAGTCTAACTGGATATATGTCCATTTTCAGTAGAGGCCCGGGGAGAAAAGCTCCAAGCGTAGGCAGTGACATATATATTGCATGCAAATAACAAACAGAATATAAAGTTAAAAAAAAACAATACTTCAGTCGTCTTGATAATGCTTTCAATTTTAGCAGACAGGCTGTGTATATATGTTCATTCAACCCAATTGCATTAAAATACAACTGCCAATACAGTTCTCTTTTTTCAAGCATTAATGGCCATGGCCCCCCCTTGTGTTATATGTCACTTTCTGTAAAATTATAAACTTAAAATCATGCCCTGGATTTTCCTGTATATGCTTACACAGAGCAGTCATTGTTTTTTCTTCTTTATTTCATAAATGTGTTCATAAATCTTATCTCTTAATTTATACTCTATTTTTCCTATATAAAATCAGGGACATGTTTGACATAGTGCTATGTACACAATTTCTGTTGTATCACAGTTAAATTTCCCTTGCATCCTAAAACTTTGTGCATTAGTAACAAAACATTCTCCAAAACATTCTCCCATTTTAATAAATTTACAATAATTGCAGTACCCACATTTATTCATCCTGGGGTCTCTGTAATATGTGTTTACCTTTTTCCTGTCAAATATATTTTTAAACTGGTACCTTTCCTGTATACTATTTACAGGTTTATCACCCATCTTTTCCTTCACCAAAAGATCTTCCTTCATTCTGGACCAATTTTTATTTAGTATCCATTTTAAAATCTCACTATGATGAAGGCAGTGATAAAGGAACTCCGATACTCCTGACTTCTATGGTTTAAATTACATTCCATAATAGCCCCTTCTTCATTCCTTTTATTATTTAGTATAGGGATAAAATAATTATTGTCCCTTTTATTAATGAATTCATACATTAAATTATTCAAAATTATTTCTGCATATCCTCTCTTACTAAACATTACTTTTAGCAAATTACATTCTTCTATAAAATGTGTATCCAGAGTAGTCATACAAGCCCATACGAATAGTCCTTTTACTATGGCTCTTTTTTGTGTCATTGGGTGGGTGCTAGTGAAGTTCAGGAAAGTATTTGAGTAAGTTGGCTTTCTATAAATTTGTGAGATATATCTTTTGTTTGGCTTACCTTTTTTCAACCACACATCTACATATGGTAGTTTATCATCCCCTATTTCAAATGTAAATCTTAGAAAGTCTGTATTCTTATTGAAGTATTCCAAAAAAGATGTTAATTTTTCTGTACTATCTTTCCATACCATGAAGATGTCATCCAGGTGCCTTTTTATATAGCCTACAAGAATCCATGTATTCATTGTTAAATAGGACATAATTTTTCCACTGGACCATTACTATGTTGGCAAACAGTGAACCACAAGTGGATCCCATCACTACCCCTTTGTTTTGTAGATAGTATTGCCCTTCAGAAAGTATATAGTTGTTTTTTAACACCATCTCTTATAATTCCTCATGTGGACTTATTTGATCTTGCTTAACCCCTTTAGTAAACAAATTGTCTTTAAACCACTGTACTAATGTACCATGTGGTATGACCGTATAAGAATGCTTAACATTCACCATTATAAAAATATTCTCATCCTTGTATTCTATGTCATTGATTTTACTTAAAATATCCCATGAGTCCTTACAAATGTGCCTTTCCTGCTGTACTAAATGTTTACATTTTTCATCAAGATATTTTGCACAAGCATAAGTGATGGACCCCCAAGCATTGACTATGGGGCGCATGGGAGGATTAGTAATATCTTTATGAATTTTTGGCACACCAAATATTGTTGGTACCATAGGGGTTTCAGTGATTAAATAATTAAATTTATCTGCATTAATCTGTTGTTTAATGAACATGTCATTCAACTGAACCCTAATTTTATTATATGCTACGTTGTTTGTTCTTAGCTACTTGCTCATAAGTCTCTTCCATTAGAATCTAAAACATTCTATGTGTGTAATCCATTGCTTCAATCATAATGAAACCTCCCCCTTATCCGGTTTCATGATTCTGATGTCATTGTTTTTAATATGTTCTAATTCAGTCTGTTCATCATAAATGGCATTAGAATTCTATCATCTGTACTTAAAACTGCAAAGTCCAGTGATGGGGCTATATGATAGCACCCTTGCACTGTATCATTAAATCTGTTCCGTATGGTAGTAGTTGTTCATGCCCTTCTGCAATCTCCCTGAGTAGGGAGGGCCAGTGCTGCTTTGGCATGAGTTGGTTTATCAAAAGCACTCTGGGTCCATCCTTCCTCAGATTTTGGATTACCCGGGAAATTAGAGAGAAGGGAGGGAAGGCATGAACAAATAGTTCTGTCCCTGCTGTTATACAAGAAAAAAATTGCCAGTTGGGTACTTATATTCCTGCATAGGGACTATATATAACACTGAATGAGTTTGCATATATGTACTGAATAAAGAAAGTTCACTAGATGGAGGAGGTATGCATTCCTTGTATACTGGTATGCTGGGCATTCTCAAGGGCGGGCACATGCTATGTGAGGGAGATCATGAGCTCTTAAAGACTGGCTGGATATACTGGACTGGGACACCTAGCAATAAAGTCTTGGAAGTAAGGAATATTTCAACAGTAATGTAATAAAGAACATCACTGAAATCTAAGTGCAGTATTATAAGTTAAATGCCGGGGCACAGTAAACTTTACAATACATTTTTTACTCTCAGATGAATAATGAAAGAAATACAACTTTTTAGTAAACTTTACAATACATTTTTCAATCTCATATGAATAATGAAGAAATAGAACTTTTTTTGTAAACCTTACAATGCATTTTTCAATCTCAGATGAATAATGAAGAAATACAACTTTTTAAGTGGCAGTTTGAAAAAATCATCCATCTGTTTTACTAAATTACATCTACTTTTCGGGGTATTGTAATAGAATGATTCCTATTAAGGTATTTCAGTGAAGATGTAAGAAGTTCGCATAATTCAGCTGAAAGTAAGAACATCGTTAAAATGCTAAAATGAACACATAAACGTGTCATTGCACTGATCAATATGTTTTATAATCTGCCATCTTTAAAGCTGTAAATTAGAAGGGAGTCGGTACTGCTTAATATATTGCTTAGCTGTAAACCAGTTATGCCACTGCAAACAAAAGAGGCTGTGCATAAATGCAAACTGAACATTTTAGCTATGCAAAGCATTTATGGCACTATTAATTGTTTGTGTTGACCTGCACAAGTATAAGAACACTTTATACTGTCACAAAACTGTATACTCCTATGATCTGTGCTACAGATCATTGAAGTCCTTTCCCAGCCCTGTAATTGCTAAAGAGCTGCTTCACAGTCAAGATCCACTGACATGATGTGCAACATGCTTACTGCATAAGCAATGTCTCTTTTTTCAAATTACATTCATCAATATCTTCAAATTGCTAAAAGTGTTGGGAGACATCTCACAATTTATCACATGGTTGGTTGTCTTCACTGGTTGCTTCATGTCATAAGATTAAAAAAGTAGATTTTTTCTTGTTTAAAATTTCTTATTTGGTACTAAATTGATAGTATGGGAGTGTGAATGTATTTTGGTTATGATAAATGAGAAGGAAGCTGAAAAAAGGAAGATGTAATACTGGAAAAAGAAACTCGGAGTGAGTTCAACACATACTGCGGTTTGGCTTGCAAATGCTGATGATAAATAAAGAGATGCCTTGCAGTTTAATACTAAGGACGCTGGTACAGCACAGGAAGGAATTTTGCTTGAACTGAGATATTTATAAGGGCTACTAGCCAGACATGTTAACAGACTAAATGTTTATAAGGTGCCTGACTTTGGTTTTCTTCATGCATAATATAATTCTAAGCTGTAACGAACAATCAGGATCACTGCTATAAAGGAAACACCACAGACACTTGTAGTAGATGAGTGCTTTTGTTCCTTTAATTCACAAGCCAGAAATTCATTAGATAAAATTCCCTTAGTAACTTCCCCTTATATTACAAACTTCATCCAATCAAATTAAAACATTAAATAACAGACATTTGGTTTGCAAGACCCTTTCAGTCTTTTATCACTGAAAGCAAACAGAATTTAAGTATCAGCAAAGTATTTTCATTTAATTTTCATCATTAGCTAGTTCCATATTTTATTAATAAAACATTTTAGTAACAATTTTCATTAATAAAGTTTAACAGTTACTGGTTTTACTTTTTGATGTTATATTTATGTAATTTATACTACTAGTGCAATACATTGAAATGTGGAAGGGTCTTTAAACCACATTTTGCTATTAATTAATGTGCTCTACATTGGTCCACATACCCTGGATTGTTTTCCCCTTGAAATGAGCCCCTCAAGAGTAGGCATCCATGGTTATTGTCACCTTGGAAAGAGGCAGTGTAAAGGATCTTCCCATTGACACTACTTGGACTCCATCCACCCTGTTAAACGTTTTCTGCAAATAGGGGAGACATTAATGTGGAATCCTTTAATTGAGACCACTGCATGCTGAAAGTCTACTACAGATCCCTCAAATGAAATCTTGCATGAGGTACAGAAGTATAGAAGCTGTCGTAAGAACAAGGACTTCTAAGATGAGAGAAGCGTTGGAGACTGATGGGTCATTTGGGTCAAAATTGCAGTTCTTAATGAAAAAAGTCTTGCTTCTTGCTCTTTGACTGAGCATGACCTTGTGTCTGGATGGCGTCCATAAAGATCAAGATTTGGGAAGGCTATAACAGGGATTTTTCTACATTCACTGAGATGCCAAAGGACAGACACAAGTGAAATAAGTAATCTCTGGCTGGCACATGGATTCCTCTGTTGTGCATCTAGCAGCCAATCATCTAGCTATGGGAATACTGAATTATCCTTAGTTATAAATGAGTTGTGACCACCAACATCCATTTGGTGAACATCTGCAGGGCTGTGATGAGACCAAAGGGAAAGGCTTGTTACTGATAGTGATTGGCTCCCACCCAGAAGTGCAGATGTCTTCTGGACTCCTTGGTGATCTTTTTGTGGAGATAGGCATCCTGAAGGTCTATAGAGCATATAAAGTTATTTTCCTGTAGGCAGGGGAGAATGTCTTGCATCATGATCATCTACAACTGTGTCTTCCTTACATTCTGGTTTAGACTGCATAGGTCTAAAATAGGTCTGAGGTCCTTTGATTTCTTTTTAACTAAAATGAATCTGTAATACACTCTGGAGTCTCCTTGATCTGGTGGGACCTCTGAATGGCTCTTTTTACAGAAGATTTGCAATCTCCCTCACTGCTGCCTTTTTTTGGGGGGGTGGGGGTGGGGTTGGAACATCTGGAAGGGGCATTGAGATTACATTTTTGAAACTGATGGGACTAGAATGGCATAGCCTCTGGATATTTGCTCTTCACGTGGTTGTCATGTATGATGGCCATCCATGCACCTGGATAAACAGACAACCTTAAAAGTCTGGATTTAAGGTTCCCCTCATCGATCTATAGATGAATAGACAACCTGTCTTTTAATGCCTCATGTGAAGAATAGGTAAATCAAGCTGCAAAACTGATATAACACAAAAACTTGGTAGAGAAAACCACTTTATAAAGCAAAGCTTTTGGGCAGAACCCTTCTTCAATACTAAAACATAGCATCAAACATTTCACACTTTAAATACAGGTCATCAGCCACATGATCAGCAGCCAAAAGAAATCATGTGACCACAAAAACAAAATAAAATACAAAATATAAAACACAAAATTTTGTGTTTTATATTTTGTATTTTATTTTGTTTTTGTGGTCACATGATTTCTTTTGGCTGCTGATCATGTGACTGATGACCTGTATTTAAAGTGTGAAATGTTTGATGCTATGTTTTAGTATTGAAGAAGGGTTCTGCCCGAAAGCTTTGCTTTATAAAGTGGTTTTCTCTACCAAGTTTTTGTGTCATGTGAAGAATAGTCAGGCATTACTTTGTGAATGCTGTGTTGCTTTCTGGAGAAAGGACTGTTTTATCCCTGGTTCTCTTGACCTTGTCTGCCCCTTGTATACATTAATTAAAGAGGCTCAACTGCCATGTTTGTCCTGTCTAAAGTGGGTTAGGATTTGTTAAACCCAAGTGCTTTGGACCCTTTCTAATTCCTGTAGAAAGATCTATCAGGGGGGGCCCTAAAAGCTGACTCTTAAGGTAAGCATCATCTTACATT
This sequence comes from Protopterus annectens, assembly GCF_019279795.1. NCBI lineage: Eukaryota > Metazoa > Chordata > Ceratodontiformes > Protopteridae > Protopterus > Protopterus annectens. The sequence continues at coordinate 1,356,711,930 of NC_056745.1, forward strand.
CTTTTTTTTAACCTTGGGGCCAAATAGTGAGGACATGGGGGCACTGATGAAAGATATCTTGAAGTTGTCTGCAAAGTCACAGAAGCAGAACTAGGCATGGTACCTCATGGTAATGCCCATTCCTGCTGCTTTAATTGCTCAGTTGGCTGCATTGTGTAGTAGCCTCACGCTGAGACTGGAAATAGCATAGTTACCAACAAAGACTCAGTTGCTTCTGAGTTTCAGACAGGACAGGCTTCCTCAAAGTGTCCAATGCTTGTTCTAAGATCTCTCCAGAAACATATCACATGGGTCAGATAAATTTAATGCTCATCCTTGTTTCATCATCTGATCCACCATCTCGGACTCCTTGTTGGGAGGATGAATTGCTAGACAGTCAACAGACAGTTCCTCATAGTGGCCACTGCCACAATAATGGAGTCCACTAGAGGGCCCTTACTCCCATGTTGTCTGTCTTTAGTTGAACAAAGAATTGTATCTGTTTTTTTGAGGAATATTTTCTGTCACACTGTGCTCCTCCATGCCCTCTCCCCTACCATGTCTGTCATGTAGTTAGTGGGAGAAATCACAATAGTTAGAGATGGCAGACCTGTAGACCTAAAAGAAAACCTCCTCATCTGGAGATGGGAGGCTGGTGAGCCAGGAACCCCTATGCCACAGTAATTCCATTATTTTACCAAATTAGGTATCCCATAGAAGGGACTGTTGGACCATTCTCCATTATTGAGGTCAGTGTCAGGAATGAGGGACTATGCTGGGAAGTTGAGGTGCCTCCTGTTGCTGGCATGTCTTTGAGGTGAATCTATAGGGGATTCATCAGAATCCCCTATAGAAGGCCTCCCACCTAAGCACCATGTTCAAACATAGCCTCACGTCAGGCTTTGTACCCACTGAATGGTGCACAGCAACAGTTAAACTACTCCACAAAGGGGGAGCCACCACAGACCCTGGGAACTATCGCCCTATTAGCCTAATGAGCCTGGTCTGCAAGGCCATGGCATGCATCATCATGGAACTCATAAACAAAGACATAAGTAACCTCCACACTCTGGACCCCACCCAGTTCGGGTTTGTGAAAGGCAGATGCCTCCTGAACCTGACTGACTTCTTTGAAACAGTCACCAAAGCCGTAGACAAGGATAAGGCAGTTCACACAGCCTATCTTGTCCTCGCCAAAGCTTTTGACACCATCCCCCATTCTGGAATTATAGATAAACTCACTAAACTGGGTACATATGTCACAAGATGGGTTTCCAACTGGCTCACTGACAGAACCCACACTGTAAAAGTTGCAGACTACAAATCTGACCTCAAACCAGTGACAAGTGGAGTACCACATGGTTCAGTCCTGGGTCCTCTCCTGTTTGGTATCTACTTCTCTGAAGTAAGGGCTAACACAGAGGGCCTCTGACTGACGAAGTTCACAGATGACTGCAAACTAGGTGCCATAGTCGAGTCCCCAAACAATGTGGACATCCTACAGAAGGGCCTCAGTGAGACAAATTCCTGGTGTCAGAGCCATGGCCTCAAGCTAAATGCTAAAACGTGCACTGTCATCCCCTTTGGTAAAAAACTGTGTTCCCATGAACTACCACATAGGTGGCAGTCATCAACACCAAAGGTGTGATAAGAGACCTTGGGACTCAGGTGGACAGTAGTCTCTCCTTTGATAATCACATCACCACATTAGTCAGGAAATCCTTCTACATGGCACATCTCATCACAAAAGGGTTCTCATTCAGGAAAAAAGACGTCATTGTTCCCCTCTACTCAGCACTCATTAGACCTATTATTGAGTACAATGGCCCTTTTGGAATGTACCTCACAAGACATCTGCAAAAGCTGGAAAGGCCACAGAAGTACCTCACCAAGAGGTTTATGGGCCTCAAACAGATGTCCTATGCTGACCATTAAAAAAAAAAACTCCAGCTTTACTGTGTAGCATATCGCCTACTCTGAGGTGATCTCTGCCTAACATACAAACCTATGTCAAACCCAGAGTACATCTGAAGAAATCCCAATCCCTCCGGGATACATGCTCTAGGGACCTAAATCTTGTCACCACAATAAATAGAATAAGCTGGAGGGATAGATTCCTGTCCCAGAGACTTCCCATACTCAGGAACAAGCTACCTATCTATGTCAAGCAAAGTTCCTCATTAGCACTCTTCAAGAAAAATCTTGATGAATGGATGGGTCTTAGGAAATTCACCCCGGGGATCACTTCTGTGGCTCTGCTCGACAGGGGCACAGGAAAATAACTTTCTTGGGTGGCAAAAGCCAGGGAACATTGTTGGCTAGGCCTATATAGGCCCTAGGGCCAATAGCCTAGTACCCACCTATGAACCTATGAATCTCCTGAAAACTCATGATGACTGTCTCTCTTGGAGAGTTTGTATAGGGCCTTCAGTTCTGCCCTGTCAATAGGAAAGATCTTGAGAAGGAAAGGCTGCAAACTTAAGACTATCCATGAGTGGATATGAAGTTGTTGGAGCATCCGTGGCCTCTGTTAAAGGACAGGGTATGATCCTCTCAATGAACTCAAATGCCAACTCTGAATCTGTTGGCACTGGAGACCTCAGAGTCAGTACCACATTGTTATTGTACTGAGGACAGAGGCACCAATGCTGCTAGACAAGATGGCTGTGACATCAACATCAACTTGACACTACAAACACCAATGACCTCAACACTGAAAAAGGCACCAAAAATAGTGCTGAATATCCAGCATTGAGGGGTTGGTACTGAGAATCTATGTACTCTGATGCAGTCCAAGTTGAGTGAGTTGGAAGCTTCAAAGTCAGGAACAAGGAATCAGACTTTGCCTGTGTTGATGTGAGAAGTTCTAGAAAGGACACTCGGTCCAAAATCTCCATAATCAAAACACATACCTGGAAAGAAGCTTCTCTGAGGAGAGATGTGAGGCCAACCCGATTTGCCCAAGATACAGAAGGGGACGAGATGACACCCATGTCAATATGAGATTTTAAGTCTTCAGGATCATTTCCCAGTCAAAACAAGAGGCGCACTGGATGGACCTTGTAGATCTACAGGAAGAACTGGACAGGGGCATGAGGAAACGAACCTGGAAAGCCCCTTTTAGAAGAGCAACTACTAGCTGTCCTTTTGGGGGAGTGACTGTGTATTATAATGGTCTCGGTGTGGAAAGGCACTGACACCAGAGACAAGGAAGGTGCCAAAGAGTAGTCAGAGCCAAGGTCACTTGTAAGATATCAGTCCATGGAACATTTGGTGAAGAACAAGCTTGAGACTGGTTTTCTTTTTCACTTTTCCTTAGTTTTCTCTTTTTGCCTTTCTCATTCTTTCTCCTTTTCTTTATTTTTGTACTTATCCGGCTACTTCTCCTTAATTTTGCCTGATTCAGAGGAGAAGGAAGGGGAACAATACTTTCAGAATTAGTTTATTTTTCCTCTGTTGTAAAGCGTGAGGGCTAAAGTCCTTACAGATGTCACAGGTGGCCTTAAGATTCTACAGCTCTAGGCATATGACAAAGAGGTTGTGAGTATCCTAGGATGAGATACTATGACCACAGCAGGTGCACTTTCTGAAGCCGTGCACATAAAAAAAATGCAACCCTCATAAAAAGTGAACAAAATATAAGAAAGAAGAAAACAAGTAGCAAAATGGCCAAAAACAGTTTTAACTGTAAAACTATACACTATATATGAATGCAAAAACATGGTAACACAGACGTGACTAGGCCTCTTCATCTAGTCATGGGAACTGGAAGGCGGGACTCTATATATGAATGCAAAAACATGGTAACACAGAAGTGACTAGGCCTCTTCATCTAGTCATGGGAACTGAAAGGCGGGTATACTGTTTTTGTAACATTCTCAAAAAAGGTGAGAAAGGTGACAAAAAACTACAAAGAGAAATTTTGAAGAAGGCTAGGCTAAAAGGAGCTGAAAAAGACTTTTATCTAGATGAACATGTCTGTCTGCTGGTTCAAGCATTTCTGACTGTTGAAGCAGCAAATGAGCTTAGGAAACATACATGATGGAGTAGGGAAGGAGCAGAAGTACTTTGCAGAGTGATCAGTTGCCAGATTAGTTGTGTATGAAGGTGACTACCCTGCAGCTGGAACTGGATGTATGGGATAATATAAGATATGGATCTTTGATGTGTCAAGTGGACAAACACAAGCTTGGTTACTTTTTGACTATAGATTTGCAGTCCATTTACTATGTTTTATAAAAAAAGACCTTGAGTCAAAGAAGGCACTGAAGAAGTATTTTTTTGATTTAATAACACCACTTTGCTTTGTTTTTTTCTTTTTTTAAGGTAAAACAAATATAATATATTTGCATCAATAATTATTACAGTATTTTCATAACTTTGAGTGTAAATGTCAGTGTTATATGTAAAGCTGTTTACATGTTTTCCCATTAAAGTAATAAAATATAAAGCTGATATCTTAAGACTGATGTCATTTACCCCACGTTATATTCATAAATAGGCATAACATATTGGACATAGTGATGTAAATGCTGATTATACATATGAAATTTAAATACAGTTAGGGAGTGATGGGGGTGAACTGTTTTCCTATCCCTCAAACTTTTTTGATGTGTAATATAAAAATATGGGTGTGTTGTTTATCTCTTTAAGAGAAGGTTTCTTTATTAATGGATGGTGGACTAACGGAGGCTAAAACTTTAAGATAAAGAATGTAAATTAAATTATATTATGTAACAATTCTTCCTTATGATTAAAAACTAATTATTTATAAACTAGACACATGCCCACTGTTAAAGAAACTAGTACAAAAATTCAAATCTAATAGATACTTTTGGTTGTTGTTGTGTCTTTCGGCTTTTCCCAGTTAGGGGTCGCCACAGCGGAACTCCGGTCCGCTAATGATTGGCAGTGAATTTTTATGTGCCGAGTTGCCAGCCCTGATGCACAACCTTCAACGAAGGTACACCCATTCACACGTCTCCACACAGAAGACACTCTAGCTGAGAATCGAACAGGACAATGTCTTACTGTGAGGCGACAACGCTACCGCAGCACCACCACCGCAGTCTAATAGATACTTTTGGTCCCAGAAAAAAAAAAAAAAAAAAAAAAAATCAGGTACAGGTCATTAAATCTAAATAATCATCATGGAGATTTCCTCTATTGAATTTTGTTTACAAAATTGTGGACCTCCACTCCAACTGACATCATCAGTCAAATAAATTTCAACCTGTTCATCAACAAATTAAAAATGCACCTAATTAACATTTGGATGTGTTCATGTAATGGTTCATTATTACTGAAGATTTTAATTAATCTCTTTTATTCATAGATTAGTACTAAGCTAATTGCCCTTGCGAGTCATTTTAAGCCTAGCCAGTTATCCCTTGTGAGACTCAAACCCTGCACCTTGTGTTTGTAAGGCAAACACCTTAACCATTAGGCCACCCTCCTAATTTCATTGAGATTTTATACCACCTACTCATCTCGTCTGCATCCATTCCCTCCAATTCCCCCAAGCATTCATCCACACTGAATAGTAATATTTTTTTTATCATAAACTAGTATTTCTGTCTTTGCTTTATTGACCACTATACTATACTGTATGTGCTTCTATACTGTCTGTTGTATAGCAGATTTGTTTTATACTACACTACCCTATTTAATTAAGTATATTCATAAAATATGGAATGTATATGCTGTTTCCATTTTATGGTTCTAGAATGTATTAATTACCCTACCTATATCAGCTAGATGTAACTAACCATTTTTAGCAGAGGCTTGGGGAGAAAAGCTCCATACAGAAAATATCAACAGACAATATTTAACTTTAGAATTATTAGATGCAGTAATATTAACATTGAAAGTAAAAATCTAAATATTTGAAATACAGCATTTGGAAAAAAAATAACGTAATACATAAGCAATTGATAAGGGCAGAGCAAGGAAAGACATAGGAGGTTAAGTTTTGGAGTGAAGAAGAACAAAAAGGGTTAAGGTTAAAGAAAAAAAAGTGTTGCAGGGTGGGGGACAGAGTACACAAAAGGGGTCACTAACTATCTTTTGAGGCATAGGCACTGAGTGCTGGGGTAAAGAAGTTCCAGACATAGTGGTAGTGTGAGAGTAAGAAAAAATGACAGGCTGAGAAGTAAAGAAGAGAAAGGGTGGAAGAATTCTACACTCTACAGGAGTCCGCCTGAGGACATGATTGGGGAAAGAAAAAGGGAGGTGGTAAAGGGGAGAAAAGAAGAGTTATGCGGCAAAGGTACTGTGTGGAAGATAGGTTAGAAAGAGATAAGTGTTAAAAGGTAATAAGGGAAAGGATGGATATTAGGAGGGATAAACTTGCCAGGCGGGTTTATTGCTGGAGCATAGCCAGTTGTTGAGATTGTGATTTCCATTTTTTTAGTAATTGCTTTTTTGGCAGCCACCATAATTGATCACAGCAAACCCTTACCATGTCTAGGCAATTCCGATTCTGTATTATAGCTCAGAAAAATCATCTCCCCCGTCACACCAATCTGCCCACCCTGCATCTCCAGCAGTGCATCCTGTGGAAGCCTTAAAGTCTGCCAACTCACAGCACTCCCAAGAAAATATGTTCTGTCCACAATTCCTGAGCGAGGAAGTTGACAGGTATGCTCAGGGGTCTTTACAAAGTTCAGGGAGATATATGTTTTTTACTTACACTGGAAAAAGTTCTCCTATTGTGTAAATGTTTTGAGTCAGTACTAGCAATATTTAAAAAGTTTGCCCGATGCTTCTGGGGTTGCAGGTCAATGTCTGCCTTATGGGCTTTTCATTTTGGGTTAGTTTAATGCAACCCCCCCCGATATTTTCTTACTGTGGGCATTCCCCACTGCCCTGGTTTAATGATTCTGTATGTTTTCCACTGTACATACTGAAAAAATGGAAACATAAAACACTTTATGTATTTAGTGCTGTCATGTCTTTGATGAAGTAAAACCTCACAGGGATTCTAATGAAGAATTATGTCAATAAAGATACAAAATTGTTAAATACATAAAGTGCCTTGCATTTTCATTTTTTTCAGTGCAATCATTGGAATTCTGGGTGTTTTCCCACACACTTGGACAGTGTTTGGAAATGTTTGAGATTCTGCACGCTTGCTTTACTGTGATCAGTGGAAGGTCTGTGTAATATGTCACATGTATTTGCATGGTTGTAGTGAGTCTGGGGCTTCTTAATACGCAGCTGAGGGTTTTGTAGGGGTACTCTTCTGAACTTCTGTGTGTATAGTTGTTATATGCTCACTCGGTATGGCTGATGCTGATAATTTAGCCTCAATACTCTGGAAAGACTTTCATCTTTCATTCTCATAAATAATTCAGGTCTTATCGAAGGTTAATATATTTTTGTGAGCATGTAGTGCTATGCTAACATTTTTAGGCCACTTTATGGAGTAGTTCTGGTAAACATGTCATAAAGAAAATGACAAGATTTCAAAGTTTGCGGGGACCACTGTCCATATAGACAGCTGCTGGACCTGTTTGTGCTTTGGGTTTGGTAAATTGGTTATCACCAGTACATTGCAAGACATATGTTTGTAGGGGCATCACCTGTCTTTATTTATTTCAGCATTATTGTATGATAATTGAGGAGAAACAACTAAGTAAAAGGATGCTGTCACTGTTGAAGGGACCCTTCCTAGGGCCACATTTGACCATGATCTGTCTCTGATTACACTATGTAATCTCTAGCTCCTGAACTGCTTGGCTTCTTTGATTGAGATTAAACTGCCCTGCTTGAGTGTACACACTATGTATCACTTAAGTGGAACACAGTTTCTAACAATACTGGATGCACAGGTGCTAGGCTAAGGGGGGGGGGGGGTCACAAGTGTTAGACTCTGTAATGAACTTCACAGCTGCCATTTGTCATGCACAGGCTAACATGAATTCTTGCAACCCAAATGTACATTTTCATATATGCTGTGCACAAGCATTTTTTCATTATTACATGTAACACTATACCTTATACTGGTGACAGACTCATTAAGACCATATTGACATTTTTCCCAACAATACTGAAGAACATAAAACATATGAGGCAATGTCTCTCTTCCAAAATGTAGCTTCCTTAACTCCAAAAGTCACACTGCCTCAGCTGCAATTGCAGGTTAAATATGAAAAATGCTTACTGACTTTAAAGACTTAATTTGCTGCTCTGCCCCCACAATTCACCTTATTCATTATGTATCTTTCATCTATGTGTCTTCTTTCAATGGAACTCTCACCAGCTTAGTTGTCATTTTCAGAGCAGTGTCCACCATCTTTGCAAATGTCGTCACTCTGCCCCATGTCTTCTGTATCAGAATTTGAAGTTCAATGCTTCACATCTTGCTTTCTTGCCATCAGTATCTTTTCATCATTTTTATTATGTGATGCAATTAATCTGTCAGCCTCCAGTTCTCTCTCCACAAAGAAAACTACCTCCGGGTCTGGCCCTCATTATGCCGTATATGCCACAAGTTTGATAAGCAGTCCAGGTACTGAATAAGCCGGCCAGGAAGGCTTATTATCAGAGACAGAGGCTCAGACATCTTGAGCAGAGAGTGTTGTTAGAGTTACACTACAGCAGTGCCATCAGAAGGTCTAAGACTGCATCTCTTGAACTTGTGATTTGTGGATGTTAGCTGCACATACTCTAACTAGGGGCAACAGTGTGCAGCATAGCTCTCAACAAATCATGACAAATCTCAACAGAAATATGGACAAATCCAAAAATAATCATGGACAGTAATTACTAGTACTATTAACTTGTGCTTGCTATGTTAACAGACTAAGAGAATGTGAATTAGTATACATTACTTGAAGTTAAGGAAGTCTATAACTCCACTTAATTGTCATTATTTATTGAGTAATTCACCACATGTTCTTCCAAAGTCACCACCTTTAGGAAAGATTAAATTCTGAGTCAAAATCAGGGACAGTTGAGTGGAATGGTGTGAAGAATTGCATAGCTGCAAAGGCCCAGTACAGAACTCATTTTGCAATACTTTCTGGCCACGAGGGGGAGGGATGGCTTGTATTATTTAAAAAGAATCTCCTGACTCCTTACTGAATGATAAGCTCGATCCCAGGGCTCTCTACTCTTTTTCTTGGTGTGTCAGGATATCGGTGGTTTAGGGGACCAAATGCATAAAGAGGGGATGGCAGCTTGATGTCCTCTGTGAGTGTGTGTGTGTGTGTGTGTGTGTGTGTGTGTGTGTGTGTGTGTGTGTGTGTGTGTGTGTGTGTGTGGGGGGGTAGGATGGAATCAAAATAATTGCTAAAAAAGCTGCAGGCCAGGCTTCCTTTTCCTGCCACTTCTTCTCTTCATGCTTTGCTCTCCCTGGTTTTGAACTGTAGCTTCAGCTCCACAACAACTTTTAACTGTCCTGATATACAAAATGCATATGCAACTGAACTGAACTCCAGCTTACACAAACACCTATGTCTTTGTATATTTAAACTCTTTTTGCCTGTTATCATGCGATGGCCATTTATGTATAGCTCTGAACCTCCTTTTGCAGTAACCGTTTAGAGATAAGTAAGCCATTAGTTTTCCTTGCTATCACCCATGTATTTTTATAACTTCCTTTCTACATTTTATTATTTTCTTTTTACCTATTATAAGCTGCTGCAATAAACCTGAACAGTTAACTGTTGAACACTCTTTCACCTGTGATGTTTTGTGCTCTGCTTTGATATATCTGTAATCACCCTCTTCACTGACACCTGGAAAGATTTCCTTACAGACTATCTTCCTGGCAGTTTAAAACATTATAAACAAATAATTCAGTTTGCCAACTGGCGCTAATACTTGCCTAGTGCATTTGCCTGTATAACATGTGAAGTATGTGAGTAAGTATTTTCTAACTCAGATTTCCAAAGGTGCTGATATAATTTACATATGGGTTACAACTAGGGCAGGAATAAATATTGATGGGAAAAAATGCAATTACTTAGACATTAAGACTTATGGTTTCACATTTCAGGCTGCCATACAAATATTGCAGAAGCTTCCACCACACTTCTTTTACTTTTTACCAGTTTAAGTTATATCTGCCAACTCGGGTGCTTTATTTCTGTAACTATTCCCTGTGTTACAAATACAGCTGAAGTAGGGTCATTTTTCACAATCTGTGTAACCCCACAGCAAAATCACTGATAACAACTCCATTAATGCCCAAAAAACTGATATGACTGATCAGAACATGTCAATTGTCACTTGAAACAAAGACGCAAAGAGGATATCCTGCAAAACCAGTAAACCCCATGTGCTGTATGGATGCTACAATACTTTCAAAATGCTGCAATGACCTTTAGGCTCTAAAAGGTTATAAAACAATTATATCAATGGATGCCATCTTTTGACTATGCAAACTGCTGCAGATGTGGACAACTTAGCAAGTTTTGTTTTATTTTTTTTTGAAAACTTCTGCAATTCGTAAATGTTTTAGAAACTGCCGTTAATGGCATTCTGTTCTTATCAATAGTGGCCAGTCTCTTGGGAAGTATGTGTCCCATTAGCAGCATTCCATACAGAAGAGGACAGTCTGTTCTCCTAAGACCCCACCAATCAACAAAGTAACAAATTCCCAGAGGGACGGGAACTATTTAAGAGTAGTTTCTTATCATGTGCCAAAGTCTCTTGGCTCATTTTTATCAAATAACCTCTTCTTTTCTTATCTAAAAGTTGCAGCTTTAGTTTGCAGGAATTCATGCCTTCCTCTGGGAAAAGAAATGTTTTTCTTCTCACACAGTGACAAATTTGTGCTGACCTTTCCTCAGTTGTTAAATAAGGTATTACAGTTTTGTAAACATATTACACCTTCAACAATGCAACTGATATACCGATTTCCATATAGTGAATTCACTTTATGCAAGAGCCACATTTGTAAGTGTGCTTTCTTGAATGTATCAAATACAATGAGTATGTCTAGTTCTTTGTATGGCATAAATTCAGCAGAACATACAGGTCTACTTCAGCAATGGAAAGCACAACTCTGACAGAAAAATAGTGACATTCATCTTTAAAAAAAGCACAGCAGATTTCTGGTACAATGGTACAATGGTCCAAAACAAGTGGTGGGCAAAGACAGTGAGAAGCTTTTAGTTTGTAGGATTAAAGCACAAAATATTAAAACTATGAGCTGTTAGTTACAAATATGTGACTATTTAACAATGACTCCTTTTTATTTTAAAATGTTTTAATTAATACATTTCAAATAACTAGACTAGTTTATACAAATGACTGAAATGAATGGATTTTGTAATATATATTTGCAGTCAGCCATCAAATTGTAGTTATTTAAACCATAAACAAACTTTGTAGTTATTTAAACCATAAACAAACTTAAAACAATAACTAAACAATCCCTCAGATAACTATGCATTCTTTACACATTGTCCAGTTTTCAGAAAGCTTTGCTGTACAGTAACGTGATAAATAATGCAAGAGTTCAATCTTTTAAAGATCAACAGAATGTGGTTAGATATGCATCCTAAATAAATATGCAAACATATATGTGTAAGATGGAGCCCAATGAGCTTACTTCATCACCCTGTACTGCCCTTCTCTAGTTGTTCTACTACAAAAAATTGCAAACAGGAAGTAAATATCTGTTTTGTTGTGTTTGCAGTCAGTTTTACTTTATTTTCTGGATCACACTGAGTACTGCTTTTAGTATTCTATGTCAATTATCTCTTTAGATGCCATTGCTGATGTTTTATCCATTTTTTTGTGCTACTTCTCTGTCCTCTCATTTTTGGGCCTAAGCTATTCTTTATTTTTTATATGACTTCTGTAGTAATAAAGTGAACCAGTGGGTGACAAATTATGTCGGATGACAGGTACACTACATGTCTGTGCTCTACAGATCCAGAGTGTAATACTTTTCAGTGCATCCCATATGAACAATCAAGAAATGAAAGTTCAAAACTACTAGATCACAACTGATCCATAACACTCTGCAATTGAAACCCTTTACAAAGACCGTCATGAGCATCCCCATATATGGGACAGATCCTTCACTTACCCCAGTTTAACAAAGGTAGGGAAAGGTGAAACTCACCATATGCAACACACAACTGTTTCACACAAACAGCAATCCTGCAATCCCTAACAAACTATGTTAAGCACTTCAATCAAATGTAATTACAACCGTGTTTAAGCAGTAAGAACCTGATCTGCTAGTCACTGATCACATCTCAGTACACTATATGTTTGTGTTTTGACAACATGAACATAAGCAGTGATAAGGAAGGCTTCATGTCTCTGTTGAACAAAGATTTGTTACTAAATCAGGTGCAAGTTCTAGAACTCCCCTAGAATTGCCTCTGCTACCTTTTCCAGGCCCAGCCATGAGAACAGTAAATGGAGGACACATAAATCCTCAAAGCAGTTTGGATGCTTACAGATAGGGTTTACATTCTGCTATCCTTTTCTGTAAACCTACAGCTTAATTAAAATATTCTTTCAAAACACTACAAACTAATAATTTTTGGGGAAGTAAAATATATGGGAGAGCACCCCAAAAAGCATATATGACTTGATACTTAGATGTCAGTAACCTAATGCATATAGTTAGAGTAAGCACTAGGCCAAACCCTGCAACAGGAAAAAAATCACTCCTTGATGTAGTGATAACAAATATTCCAGATAAAGTAAAAGCTTTATAAACACTGCAAATTCATTGAGCAACCATGAGTCTATAACCAGCTTCATCATTATAAACAAAGAGGCTTCCTCCATCAGACTTTCATTACTTGGTACATACTAGATTCATCAGAATCCATAATACCTGTTGAATTAGAGCTCCTAAACCAGAATTCTATTTATAATTTTGCAGACTCAATGTCTGCCCTCTCAATATTTTACAACCTGATCAAAAAAGGTGAAGAAGACTACAAGGTAACAGAATTCTCTGACTAATTCTTAAACTGAAACAACCTATAAAATCATACAAAAGAATACAGGCAGATTGGAAAAAAGACCCAGACAATCCAGAAAAATATGCATCATACCAGCACCTGAAAAGCATAATTAGAACTAATACAAACTCCAAACAATATGTGTAGGGCAAACAAAAATCCTGGTAAACAGTAAAAAACTCTAGTGCCAAAAAAATCTTCCAAAATGTTTCCCCAAATGGTAAATAAACACAGAAACCCTAAATGCTATAACATGTATTTTCCTCGCCCATCCTCGTAATACCTTCATTAAAAAATACACCACTGCTCCAAGAACAACTCTACACAAGTTACTACCACATTCCCCCTTCTATTTTAAATTAGAAAACAAACTAACAGTGAAAAAAAAAAAATACTAGAAAAATTGAATAGCACTACAACCCCAAATACCACATGAAATGTATGTTACTAAGGTTTCCTATTATATCAGCGAACACTTAAAATAGCAAATAATGTTTGATCAACCATTTTAAATCAAATCCGCGAAATCCCGAACACATGGAACAGCGATTTTTTTCCCAGGGAAAAAAAAGCATTGGGCTGTTTTCGGACTTTGCCATTTCCTCCACTGTGGTGCAAACTCGGAGTTGGTATATTAAAGTGGGTGGTGTGAGGGGGCACCCCCCCCAATTTATTTTGTGTTTTTTTTTTTTTTTTTTTTTTACAGAGCATCACTGTTCCGTGTGTTCGGCATTTTGCTGTTTCGCTTTTTAAGGGTCGATTATATAGCATTCGCCATTTTAAGCATTCGCTGTTATAATATAGACTCGTTACTAATGCTAGGTAGCATTACACTATATAAAATCCTGACATGCATTTAGACTCTAACATTAACCACTAAAGCCATTCTCTACAGCTTTAAAATATGCACTTACACTGTCATATCCAAAAGTACCTAGTCCCCCTCCTCAACTAATGATTGCCATCCAATTTCAAACATAAGCTCATCAACAAAAGTGAATGATATATCCTGCAGAAGATACTGCTGCTGTGGAACAGACTCCCCATCCACATAAAACAAAGTTCATCCCTGTCCATATTCAAGCACAGCTTAGATCTAGGGATGGGAAACAGAAAACGTACCTCAGGACTGCCCCCTGTACTACTAATGGACAGAGGTAGTTCCTAAATAATTTATCCCATGCATGGGTCCCTTAAATTATCTGTGGTATGATCCCTATTATTCTCATTTGAGGTAATAAATAACTATTGACTATGAGAATGGTAAGGGCAGTCTATAACCAAATGGGGTAGATTACAATAGGCTAGGTTTAAAATGGTCTGCTGGGACAGCTGACGTAGTACTTATCTATGAAGATATGAACCTAAAAAGATTATAAAATGTGTTCATGAACAAATCCTGGAATGCATGCAAAGGTACAGCATTCTTTCTGACAAACAAGTCTCCCCCTAAATATAGTAATGTAAATCCTGTTAATCCTCAGTTAACCAAATCATATCAAATTTGAAGCAAGGTTTATTAACAGAAGCTATCTTGATTTTCTGTTTTAAAAGTTCTGTGCTGCATTGCAGGTGTGACACTTCCTGGCTCCGTGTGAAGGTATTTATTTAATAAGGACTTCTCTGGTTACCAAAATCCAGTAAAGAAAAAGCATGCTAAAGGATAGAGCAGGATTAACCAACTTTCAAAAATATTATGTTAGTCAGTGAATATAGATATTCTAGCTTAAAGAATTTAAAATGAATCCATGCTCTAATGCAGAGTTTGGTTTTACATCACTGATACCAGTGATCTGTGGATGAAATTATGAGCTGTCAGTGGGCCACCCACAGTAAGAAGAAATGAAACACTTTGTTGAGACCCAATTCTAGGGGGGGGTGGGTGGCTAGGGGATGCAGGCATAGCTACAACCTTTGATGGAGAGTGGGTTGCTTTGAATGTGTTAAGTGATCCATAGAATGGATATAGAATCTGGGCCGCTTGTATTTGTATGTTCTCACAGGAGGGAGTACACACTCTAAACTGAGGGAATGAAATCCTGTTAATGTACTACCTAGTCAAGTTAATCACTGAACTTCTCCTGTCATAGGAAACCTACCTAGCTCCTAGCTCTCTCCCCAACAAATACAGGGCACTGCTGAGGAGGATGTGCCTATCTGGACGGTAAACAGAAGACCTGTTGATTACGCAGTACTAAACAAGTGACGTCAGGAATAGTACAGTTTTGTACCTACCATAAATGTAGATGTTCAAGTGTTCACCCTGCTGCAGTCATCACACTTGGATTATCCTGCTGTCAGGCAGTCCCGCAGTCGGTCAGAGTTCCAAAGTCTTGGTCCGGCGTCAGTTGCTGTTGCTTCTTCCCTGACGTCAGTGTGGCAGGGGTATATAAGAGGCATCCGACGCCATTTTCTTCAGTTTTTCTTGCCCCAGATGTCAGGTGCCCCCCAGTAGGTGGTCACTACCTATTGCCAATAAAACATGTAATGAAATTACAAAGCATACCTTCAGCTACAAGCAAATTCACCACAAAGGTTGTATCAGATAGAAAGGTATAGAAAGGTTCAGCTAGGTCAGAGGGGATGGAGGGAGGGTAACCTGGACTGCAGCAAGGTGAACACTTGAACATCTACATTTATGGTAGGTACAAAACTGTACTATGTTCATCGTGTTACCCTGCTGCAGTCCTCACACTTGGGTTGAATCCCAAAGCTAAGGATGGGTGGTGGATTTAAACAGGGTTAGAAGAAGCTAGTAGACCCTGCAAAACTGCAGTGGCAAAGCCAACTCTAGTCTTAGAATATCGAGGTAAGTGATAGTGTTTGGTGAAGGTGTGCACTGAACTCCAAGTTGCAGCTTCCGGAATATCCTTGGTTGGCACCCCCCTGAGAAAGGCTGCTGATGTAGCTGTAGCCCTGGTGGAGTGGGACCTAATGCTAGCAGGTACCGGTTTCCAATGATGTGTGTAGCAGAAATGTATGCAATGTCCTACCCATTTTGAAATGGTCTGTTTTGAGATAGCTTTTCCTTGTGATCCTGCAGCATAGGCTACAAAGAGCTGGTCAGATTTTCTGAAAGCCTTAGTTTTATCCAAGTAGTAATGTAATTGCTTGTAAATGTCCAAAGAGTGCAGGAGTCTTTCCCCTTTGTTCTGGGGGTTTGGAAAAAAGGTGGGTAAATGAATGGTTTGGTTTAGGGCCACACTGGATACCACCTTTGGCATAAAGGAAGGGTTAGTTCATAGAGAGACTCTGTCTTGATAAAAAATGAGGAAAGGCTCCACCGCCATTAGTGCCTGTAGCTCCAAGACTCTTCTAGCTGAGGTTATTGCTAGCAGCAGGGCAGTTTTCCATGAAAGAAACTTTAAATCAGTTGAAAAAGCTGGTTCAAAGGGCGGCAGTGTAAGCTTTTCCAGAATAAAGTTGAGGTCCCAAGTAGGTGTTGGTGCTCTCCTGGGCAGTCTTATGTTCTTAGCCTCTCTGAGGCACTGTCTTAGGAGTGGATGTGAAAATAAAGGAGGATCCGTGTTGTAATGAGCTGAAATTGCTGAGGCGTGGATCTTAATAGATGAAAAGGAAAGTCCTTTGTGCAACATCTCAGTTAAATATTGTAGAATCTGAGGAATGTTTGGATCAAGAGGATTTTGGCCTTTAGCCTGGTTCCAGGTGCAAAATCTTTTCAATTTGTCTCAATAGGCTTTCCTGGTGCTGGGCCTCCTGGTCTCCAGAATGACATCCATAACAGCTTTGGATAGAGGTGTTGGCTGGTTGTTTAGGTAATTTGCCATGCAGCCAGGTTTAAAGTCTTGAGCTGGCTGTGTAGAATCTGATTGTCTCGCTGGGTGAGCAGGTGAGGAATTTGTGGTAAAATCCATGGTGGGCCATGGGCCATGTTCCTTAGAATTGGATACCAGTGCTGGCGTGGCCAGTCTGGTGCAATGAGTATCATTTGTGGCCTGTCTAATCTGACTTTCAGCAGCACCTTTGCTAGAAGAGGCAGTGGAGGAAAGGCATACACTGTTAATGTTTTCCAACTGAATGAGAGGGCGTCCACTTTCCAAGCTTGTGGGTGGAATGTCCTTGTGCAAAATTTTTTAAGTTGGTAGTTTTGGGGGTTGGCAAACAGAGCTATGTCTGGATGTCCACATTTTTGAGTTATTATTGCAAATACTTGTGGATCTAGTTGCCACTCATGGGGATCCATGATGTTTCTGCTTAGGTCGTCTGCCAATGTGTTTTTCTTTCCTGGCAGGAATTGTGCTTGTAGTTGAACTTGGTAAGCCAGTGCTGTGTTCCACAAGGTCATTGCTTGCCTGCATAGAGGGTAGGAATGTGTGCCCCTTGCTTGTTTATGTACCACATTACTGTGGTATTGTCCGTCTTTATTATTAGTTGTCCTGGGTGTAAGAGGTCCTTGAAAGCTGTTAGAGCATTCTGTACAGCTAGCATTTCTTTTTGATTGATATGCAGATGTCTTTGATCTGTAGTCCATTTGCCCTGAATGCACTGTCCTGCCATGTGTACTCCCCAGGCATAGTGCGATGCATCTGTTGTCATAGTTTGCCTGGCTGTGGGTAAGGTGAAAGGCTGACCCTTGCTGAGGTGACATGCCTGTGCCCACCATAGAAACTCCTGTTGAAGGCAGGGAATGAGTGGTATCATCGTTTCCAAGCTGTGGCTGTGTTGAGTCCATACGCTTTTCAGGTACCATTGTAATTTCCTCATATGCAGTTTTGCAAATGGTATTAGTAGTATGCAAGATGCCATGAATCCCAAGGCCTGCAGAATTTTTCTTGCATGGAGTTGGGTCTTTGTTGCCATTATTTTGAAGTATTGAGTCAGCTGTTGTTGCTTGTCTGGCATGAGATAAGCCATCTGGGCCATTGTATTCAAGCTGGCACCCAGGAATATTATGCTCTGTGAGGGTACTAGTTTTGATTTCTTTTCGTTTACTGTCTACCCTAGGCAACTTAAAAGGTGTTTGACAAATGCCAGATGCTTTAAAAGAATGTCCTTGCTTTCTGCTTGAATAAGGCAGTCGTCCAGGTATGGGTATATTTGAATTCCTCTTTGTCTGCAGTATGCAATTACTGGTGCCAGGCATTTTGTGAAGACCCTGGGTGCAGTAGATAAGCCAAAGGGCAGTGCAGAGAATTGATAATGGGTTGAACCTGCAATGAAGCGGAGGTATCTTCTGCAATTTTGTCTGATAGGGACATGCAGGTATGCCTTCTTGAGATCCAACGTTACTAGCCAAGCCTTCTTGCCCAGCATGGGAAGAAGCTGCTGTAGTGTTAGCATCTTGAATTTTGGTACTTGCAGATAGGTGTTCAGAATTGAAAGATCCAGAATGGGTCTCCATGCTTTGTCCTTTCTGGGGACTAGAAAGAGTCTTGAGTAAAATCCTTGTCCTTGTGCCTGTGTAGGTACCTGTTGAATGGCTCTCATGTCCATGAGAGCTGTAATTTGTTTTTGTGCCTCTGCCCATTGATTTGGTGGCAGGCTTGGCATTCCTTTTATCCTTGGCAAGGTGTGAAAGTGGAATCTGTATCCTTGTGAGACAATGTTTAGGACCCATTTGTCTTTTGTGATGATGTGCCAATTGTCTGCAAAAAGTGCTAATTTTCCTCCCAAGGGAGCTGCCAAGAGAGATTTGCTTGGTAATTTGAGGGTTAAGTCATTGTGTTTGTCTTCTGCTAGCTTGGGGCCTGTCGTCTCCTCCTTTCTGGGTAGCGGCACCCCATTGGCGAGGTTTGTAAGGGCCTTGTGACTGACCTCTGCCCATTGGGCATCTGTATTTGCCCCTCTGTGATCTGTTAGAAGCTGGAAAGGACCAGTTTTTTGTTGGCCAATTTCTGCTGAAACAAGGGGGTTGTACCTGTAAAAAATCCTTGACCATCTGCATAGACTTTGCCTTATCCTCCATTTTCTTTAAAACCTCTTCTGCTTTGACACCAAATAAGACATCCTGCTGTAAAGGTGCATCCAATAATTTTGCTTTAACATGATCAGGTAGGGTTTGTTCTTTTAACCAAGCATGTCTACATATGACAGACCCAGTAACAGCTGCTCTACAGGAAGCTTCCAATGAATCAAATCCACATTGTAAAGTATGTTTGCCCAGCTGTTCAGCTGCATGCAACAGATCCTGCATTTCCTTGAATTCAGATTGTTCAGAATGTGTGCTCATTTTTTGTTTTAATTGAGACATTAGGAATTGCTGATATTTCAGCATGTGAAACTGACAATTTAATGCTCTCATAGCCAGAGTAGCTGAGGTGTATACCTTCTTTCCCCATCTATCTAGGGCTCTGGAATCCCTTTCAGAGGGTACAGGATTTTTAGCCATAGAAGCTTTAGCCCCTTTGGGACCCTGGGAAATTGTTTCTGGGTCAGCAACAGGGCTTTTATAAAGGAATTTGTGTGAATCAGGTACTCTGTAGTATCTGTCTGGTTTGGCTGGAGCAGGAGGTAGAGAGTCAGGATTTAGACTAGACTCTAAGTAAACATCATCCACAATGTCTAAAACTGGAGGGATAGCAAGTGGTATGTGCTGGGGTAGTAAAAGGAACTCTCGGAGCCTTTTCTTAGAATCAGAGTAGTCCTGGCCTTCCCAGTGGAAATGTTCCCTCATGGAATGTAAAGTTTCCCCAAAGGAGTAGTCTTCAGGGGGGGATGCTGAGGGAATAGAGTCTTCAGCATCAGAATCTTCATAAGGGGGAAAAGAGTAATCCTGTTCCTCAGAAAAATCTGAGGAAATTGAAACCTGGTCAGAGGAAGCATAATCCTCCTCTTGTCTTGGCCTTTTATCTGGAGGGGGATGGGAACCCCTGATTAGGGTAATCAAATCTTCAGCCATCTTAAGCATCTGTTTCTTAGGCATGGGGCCTTGAACTGGAGACTGATGTAGTCTTTTTTGGTTTTAATGGAGTGTTAAGCTTAGCATAAGA
Source organism: Protopterus annectens (assembly GCF_019279795.1). Classification (NCBI taxonomy): domain Eukaryota; kingdom Metazoa; phylum Chordata; order Ceratodontiformes; family Protopteridae; genus Protopterus; species Protopterus annectens. Next base: position 1,356,731,800 of record NC_056745.1, read on the forward strand.
TTTAATGATGAGTGTAGTCGGTCTGAAGACACCTTCTGCAACCGAAGGTGTTTCTACTGCATCGGGATCTCCTTCTGCTCCGGTGTCGGAAGGGCCTAATGAAGATGGCTGCAATGGCCTAGTACACTCCACTTGAGAAACCGAAGCTCTCTGGGGTTCCAATTCTGCGGTCGTCAGGGGCTGCGTAGGCACCTCACTGAAAACCGGAGAACCGGCGACAGGCTCAGCAGAGGCCTTGGAGTCTGGCTTGGTTCTAGGCTGCCTGTCCTTATCCTTGCGTTTTTTATGCATGCCAGTCATCGGCTGCTCCGACGGCACGATATAATTAAATTTCCTACGAAAGTAATGTTGTGCGAAGTCAAAACAGCGTTTGATAGTTCGTTTATTAAACCTAGCATAAAACCGACAACCTGTGACGTCGTGGTCTGGGCCTAGGCAAGGAATACAATAAGAATGGAAGTCCTTATGAGGTATTTGCTTCCCACAAGAAATGCAATTGTTAACTTTTTCTGACATCGGACTGAGGCAAGAAAAGGTTCCCCAACGGGGTACTTTAGCTTTATTGAAGACTTCGGACTGAAATTCGATTAGAAAATCTCAGGTGTCGGCCGACCGGCACTGGCGAACTGCTTCTGCTTCGGGCACCGCGCTGCAAGAAAGACTGAAGAAAATGGCGACGGATGCCTCTTATATACCCCTGCCGCACTGACGTCAGGGAAGTAGTGACAGCAACCGATGCCAGACCAAGACTTTGGAACTCTAGCCGACTGCGGGACCGCCTGACGGCAGGATAACCCAAGTGTGATGACTGCAGCAGGTTAACACGATGAACATCAATACAGATAGAAGGAGTGTGGCACGCAGCTGTGACTAGGCTGAAATGGGAGTTGTTGGTGATAAATGGGGCAGGTTCCTGCTTTAGAAACAAAAAGCACAACAGTTGTAACACAATCAGTCAATTTTGTGATTATATCTAAACTAATGTTTTAAAAATATAACAATAAGAAGCACATTTTGCATATGCTACTGGGAATGTATTTTAATTACAAATGTTAAACTTCTTTTAAAATGGCCCTTAAAAGCTGGTGTCAGATTTGTTCTCCTAATGGAATAAGCTGGTGTCAGATTTGTTCTCCTAATGGAATAACAGGCTTTCCATCACTCTCATTCCACAAATAAACCTATACAAAAGGCTCAACTTTCTGTATTTCTTTTTAACCTGTAACAGAAATTTCTGCCTTGGTTGAGTTCTTTAATCAATTAATGGCTATCAGTCTCTGTCACATATAATTACTAAACTATATAAAGTTTTACTTTAATATAGTTATAAACTCCTCCCTTTCCCTCAAAGTTTTAGGATAACCAGGAAAGTTCCCAGTAATCTGAATAAAAATGTAGAACAATGTTTTAATTAGTGCATTAAAGTCAGACTAAAACACCTTTTCTTTGTCTGGGAAATTTAACCACACATTAAATTTTTTACTTAAAAAAAAAACGTAGAGCTGACAGTAAATGCACATGCATGTACACACACACACACACACACACACACACACACACACACACACACACACACACACACACACACACACACAGAGTTTTAGCGGTGTCTCTATTTGGGACATTTTTTTAATCCAAAAATATTCACCCAGCTATTCCTTTAATACCTGCACTTTCCTTTTCCTTTGAGTTACCAGAACATACCTTAAAGATATGAGTATAGAAAATTAGGTGACCAGCCAGGCATATGACAGGCACCCCATGACTTACCACTTGTAGCACTGAATTACTTATTTTGAAGTAACCTTTGCAACTTTCTTGCCTGACTAATCACATGACTAACATGCTTCTATTAACTTGTGTTCAGTGTAGTCAGGATTGTATGGCGGTACTACTATCCCCTTGCAAAACTCTTTATCATCTTTTTCCTTCTGGAAATGCAGCAGATTCAGTCATTCCAAGCCTGTTTGTAACATCACTCAAAACAGATGAAATGGTGACCCTGTACATTTACTGAAAGTGATTATGTGGAGATATGGAGGTAAGCAGTTTATATCACCTGAGAAGACAGGCAAAATGCAAGCTCCGTGTTATAAGAATGCAAATGAACCTTTATTTTTAATTTATCTTTCAGGTGAGTCCTCAGACTAATCAGCATGACCCATGTGCAGACAAATATTCCCTGCTGGAATCATTTTCTTTTCTTTGTGCTGTACTTAGCTTTTGGCAAAGTACTCATGTTTAACGTTCTTTGGTACTTTGTTGTTGGGAAATTGGGTGATTGATTCCTCAAAGAAGACAGACTCTGATGCAATTTAAAAATGTTTCCATGTGAGCCTTGTGTGAAAAACATTTTATCACTACAGTATTGATCTCTGTCCTTGAATAATTCTGTTTTTATTGAATATGGTTTTCAGACACGGATACTGCAATTGTATATTATTGGTGGCAGTTCAAATGTTACATCTTCACGGGACAATGATATAACTTTGCTGGCTTGTTTATCTTTCAAGTCTTCTATGGTGTATGGTACACAGGTATACGTTTTTACTACGTTCTTAAGTGCCAAGAATATCCACAAGAAAACTGTCCAACCAAGAATGTTAGTACTGATTTTGGTTTTGCAATATATACAAATTGGAGTACAGCAATTTGCTATCCTTTGTCCCAGGCTATTCATCATGGATAGAGACAGCAAGAAGTGGAAACTGCAGTAGCTAGGTTGCAAATGGTTTACTTGGCCAATTGCCTAGTACTAACCAGTAAATATATGAATCTATTAAAAAGTTGCTGAGGCCTTCTAGACACTTCCAGTATGGTTGCTGTAAGATTATTCTGGGTTATTGGCTACATACAATTTATTTTCCCATTATTTAAATGGTACACTGTATAAAAAAATCTTTATTTTAAAGATATATCAACATCATCCTGTAAATTTGGGTAAATAAATACAGTTTTTGGATATAAAAGGAAAAATGGCTATACTAACAGAAAATTTCTGCAATATAATTGTGGGCATGGTGAAATGCACCCATCATAAAACAACAGAACACAGCTTAAACTATATATGTCCCACTCACTGCATTTATCCTTTTTTATTTTACCACTGGACTGTATATGTAAGTCATAATCAAAGAGCAGACAAGTAATCTGTAGCACTGCAGAAAGCTGGAACCACTTCTAAAGCAGATGATGGCAGGTACTGCTTTGTAGGGAGGTTTACCTCCTAGAAAACCAAGAAAAAGTTCTAAACCAATAAATACAAAAATCCCAAAGCAGAGGAGAAAAGCGAACCAGTCCAACAGTAACTCACTGACAGTTTTATTCAAAATAAAAAGACGAAACACATGTAAAATCAAGCGCTTTCGCCTGGATAAATACCAGGCTTTTTCAAGATGACAATCTTCATCTTGAAAAAGCCTGGTATTTATCCAGGCGAAAGCGCTTGATTTTACATGTGTTTCATCTTTTTATTTTGAATAAAACTGTCAGTGAGTTACTTTTGGACTGGTTCGCTTTTCTCCTCTGCTTTGGGATTTTTGTATTTAGAGGTTTACCTCCTATAAATGTGGGAATGGTCACATAGAAAGCCAATATAGGTACTGAAGAAGGATATGTGATAATGCTGCAACAGCTTGACCTCCTATAAATGTGGGAATGGTCACATAGAAAGCCAATATAGGTATTGAAGAAGGATATGTGATAATGCTGCAACAGCTTGACCTCCTATAAATGTGGGAATGGTCACATAGAAAGCCAATATAGGTACTGAAGAAGGATATGTGATAATGCTGCAAAAGCTTGACCTCCTATAAATGTGGGAATGGTCACACAGAAAGCCAATATAGGTACTGAAGAAGGATATGTGATAATGCTGCAAAAGCTTGACCTCCTATAAATGTGGGAATGGTCACACAGAAAGCCAATATAGGTACTGAAGAAGGATATGTGATAATGCTGCAACACCTTGACCTCCTATAAATGTGGGAATGGTCACATAGAAAGCCAATATAAGTACTGAAGAAGGATATGTGATAATGCTGCAAAAGCTTGACTCTGTAACACAGAGGGGCGAAGCCTTGACTGCAACTCAGACAAATGAGCTGCTCAACCTCTGGAAGACCTTGTTAAGCACGGATGAGTCTGACTGGCTTATGCTAGCTCACGTATGCTTACCATGCTGGGGGTTAGTTATCAGTCAACTAAACTGCTCCAGTGGAAGGGGAAGCTTGCATGATTCAGTAGCATGGACCTGGGGGACATTGCCTTGGTGATCACAAGCTACTAAAGATAATCATTGTCAGCATGTGTGGAGGAGTGCAAAAGTGCTGACAGAGGATCATAGGAGGTCTCTGAAGTGATGCAGGTACTCACCCCAGCCATCCGGGATGATAAATGCCATGAATATGAATCTTAAGGTTATAAGGCAAGCATTCTTTACTTGTCTTTGGTAGGTATCTACCACTAATACTGATTTTGTGAACGAGAGGCAGAATAACATTCAAATGAATACAGGTTTCAAGGACTGAAAGAAGCATGTGCGTTTGTACTGCAGTCACAGTGAAAAAATAAGTCACTGTCATGCGGAGGAAATTTTATAAGGTGTGTGCGTGTGTGTGTGTGTGTGTGTGTGTGTGTGTGTGTGTGGGTGTGTGTGTGGGGGGGGTGCTCGCATACCTGCTAAGAGATGAAAGTGAGTACAGAAACTCTCTGTTGTGTGCCATGTACACAAGTACTATGAATGAATCCAGATGTGTTTATTGCCATCACTAAATGAGTTACAGCCCTTGTGGGTAGCTGTCATGTTTCCTCTTTCAAGTGAAGCCTTCCTCTCATTAATACTAAAGGTCACTATAATCAGTTATTGTGTACTGTGATTCAGTTTTAGCTTCCCTGGAGGCTGTCACATTAACTCATATTATAGGTTTCTTTGTTACTATCTAGGCCCAGTCATACCTCTCAACTGTTCAGATTTTAGAATGTTCAGATTTTTGCCTCATATTTTTGCTCTGTTTTTCATGAAACTGTGGTTTTCTGGCAAATTAGTGACAAATCATTAACGAATGAAGTTAAAAAAATAATGACAGACATTTGAGTTTCAGAAGCCATACTATTCAGAAAATTCATGCTGTTATTCTATCAGATTTCTTAGTTTGTAAATGCAGTATTTAAAACATTATCCCTATTTTTGGGCCTTTGTTCAACTTTTAGTTATGGCTTTGTCCAGATTTCTTGCTGTGAAGGTTGAGAGGTATGGACCCAGTTTTTCTGCTGAACTTAATTTCTTTGGCATGGATCATAATCTGTTAATATTTCTCTCCTTAAAAAATCATTTGATGTAGTCAGTTTCAGAATGTACAAATTCTTAGTATGCATTCATTTATACTATTTGCTTGTTGTTTTGGAGTCATTTTCACTAGCAGTTTACTTTCCATAGACTTCTGAAGTTATTCTCCCTTTTCAAAACATTGAAAGCCTATCTTCCAAATGTATAATTCATTAAATTTAATCCATTCTGTAAAACTGCTAGATATAAAGTCTTCTGCAAATGTTTCTCAGAGTTCAACATGCCTAGGGAGTACTATTACACATGAGACATATAAGTCAGTTGATTACTAAGATACACATTAAGGCAGAACAATTCTGCACAAATTTACATATGCCCATAAGATAGGTTATAAAGAATTTGGGGAATAAATATGTGAAGCACTCTGCAAATGTTTCATTTGCCTATCTTCCCCTTTCTTCTCCATAGCTTTATTTCAGTGCTTCAGCACCTTGCTGAGAGGTTCAGTGCAAACCCCCCCCCTTCCCCCCCAAAAGAGCAAATGTCTATCCCAACAGAGTGTAATCTCCCTGACATTACAGATGCACAGGTGAGAGCTGCCCTCTCCAAAGCAAAAAACACAGCATCAATGGGACCGGACGGTGTCCTGGGCTGCGTCTTACATGAGCTCCAAGAAGAACTGAACCCTCACATAAAGTCACTGTTTGATCTCAGCCTTACTACAGGATATGTACCCAAGGAATGGCGTACAGCAACAGTGGTCCCACTCCACAAAGGTGGTGCCACAACAGACCCTGGAAACTATCGCCCTATAAGCCTGACTAGCCTGGTCTTCAAAGCTATGGAGTGTATCATCATGGAACTCATAAACAAAGACATTGGGAACCTCCAAACACTGGATCCTACCCAATACGGCTTTGTTAAGGGCAGATCTTGCCTCTTGAACCTGGTCGACTTCTTTGAAACAGCCACCAAAGCCATAGATGAAGGGAAAGTAGTCCACACAGCCTACCTGGACTTCACAAAAGCCTTCGACACAATATCCCACTCGGGCATCATAAATAAGCTCACCAGCTTAAATATCAACCCCTATGTCACAAGATGGGTTGGAAACTGGCTCAGGGATAGAACCCACATGGTCAGAACTGCAGGTGCCATGTCAGACTCAGTTACAAGTGGCTTCCCACAAGGCTCAGTCCTGGGACCTCTCTTGTTCGGTATATATTTCTCTGAGGTACAGGCTAACACGGGAGGACTGTGGCTGACCAAGTTCGCAGATGACTGCAAACCGACTGACACAAGCATCCTCCAAAAGGGTCTCACAGAGACGGATAACTGGTGCCAGAGCCATGGCCTACAGCTAAATGCCAAAAAGTGCATAGTCATCCCCTTTGGGAAAAACAAAGTGCCCACAAATTACCACATAGGTGGTAATCCATTAAGTACGGAAGAAGTAATTAGGGATTTGGGGACCCAAGTAGATAGCAATCTCTCCTTTGACAATCACGTTGCCAAAGTGGTTAGAAAGAACTTCTATATAGCCCACCTTATCACAAAAGGGTTCACATCTAGATCAAGAGAGGTCATTGTGCCCCTTTACTCATCACTCATCAGGCCTATAATTGAATACAATGCCCCATCTGGGATGTACCTTACCCGACACCTGCAGCAACTGGAAAGACCCCAAAAGTACCTCACCAAGAGGATCAATGGACTCAAACAGATGCTCTACGCAGTTAGGCTAAAGAAACTCCAGCTCTACTCAGTTGCTTACTGCCTACTCAGAGGCGATCTGTGCCTGACGTATAAAGCCATGTCCAACCCAGAATTAATGGACATGCTCCACCTCAGGAAATCCAAATCCCTTAGAGCTACACGCTCCAGGGACTTAAACCTCAGCACAGAAATAAATAGGACATGCTGGAGGGACAGATTCATATCCCAGAGGCTCCCCTCACTCTGGAACAAAATCCCAATCCATGTTAGGCAGAGCCCCTCAATGACCCTCTTCAAGAGAAATCTTGACGAGTGGATGGGAGATCATAGGTTTACCCCTGGGATCTCTTCTGTGTCCCTACTAGACAGAGGCACAGTAAACTAACCTTAAAAGGGCTATCTTCTGTGACCTACTATACAGAGGCACAGTCAACTAATCTAAAAGGGTGGCGAAAGCCAAACACACTTTGGCTAGGCTTTTAAATGCCCTAGGGCAGATAGCCTAGTATCAACCTATAAGGGTTTTGCTCCTGACTACACTGCCTGTAGTGGTCCTGGATCTGGAAGGTAAGAAAGGATGATGGGGCAGACAAGCAGACCTCACACCCTAGGAGGTGGATAAGGAGACTTTTCACAGCATTGCAGTAATGAGGTAGCACTAGAGGGATGTGTACTGCTATGACTACAAAGGTTGCAGCCTTGTTAGCATCAGTAGACACCTGAGGACAAACCATATACAAGGGGATGCATGCAAAAGTTCTGTATTACACATGCAGTGATGCCGCCAATCCTGGAAGCAGGGACTAAAGTCTCAGTACCTCCCTGGTTAGAATACCCACATTCTGCCATAGCACAGAAGTTCCAATAGGACAGCATAGCTTTCAGTGCAGACAGTGAATTTGGACAGCCACAGTACTAGGGTGTGAAAGAAGAAGAAGAGGGATATGACGGTGTCTGGACATGGGCTAGAGGCATCAGCGAAAAAAAATGACAGTAATATTCAAGAAAACAAACAAAATAAAAATTAAACAAAAAACTTAAATCTTATTTTACTTCTAAAATGTTTTGCTTCCTAAGAATTTTTTAAACTACAACAACTGGCATGCTTCCATCTATAATGATATCTTTTTTTTATGATAAGGACTCTTTTTACTTCTGGTTATTTGCAGCAAAATAACAGCATGGACATTTAACTATGAATATATATAGTACTGCAGAGAAACAATAGCTGTTCAGTATCACGTGCAGCTGGAAATGCCACTCTAATTGTGAAACGTGGAACAATATACCCACCCTAACAAAACAAAGCAAAACAAAATTAATAAACAGATAATCATCTACTCCATGCCAAGGCTGACTGTTTCTTATCCCATATTTTATTGGGTGCTCCTAGAAGACAAATCTGAATACATATAAAATTTGTGCTAGCTGTACCAAGGCAATTTTAGGATGGATGGATGAATGACAAAAAAATGCAAATTTTTCTTAAACATTAAATCTCCTTTCATTTGGATTTAGAAAGGACTTGCTAACTGCTAAAGGAATTTTAAACTGTGCTTTTTTAAAGACTTAAATATTGGCTAAATATTAAGTGGTACAATTTCTCTATGAAGACATACATCTAAAATATTTCCTGCAGTACAGGTTTTTTTCTCTACAGTAGCTAGGTCCAGCAGGAGCATACAGTAGCTAGGTCAAGAATTATTGTTTTTTCAGGACTTCCCTTAATTCTTTCAATTTGCTGCTGCATATTTTCACAAGGTTGTTTGGTATGTTGCAACCCCCACATCTTAACCTGTAACTACAAAAGTAATTTTGAAAATCATTATAACAAGGTACCAAAATGTTATGCAAACATGTCTGTATGTGAAGTCTGAAGTCTGTCTTTCAGCATTTTTGCAGGCACTAAAGTCGCTCTGAGCTCATGGTATTTTGCACCTTCTTAAAGAATTTAGTTAATTCCTGCCTTTGTTTTATTAAACACATTTTCAGTTAATGGAGTGATAGGCTATATCCTGCTATGTTCTTAGTTAAATCAGTACTCAGTCATACCAGACATATTCCTTCGCTGTCTTATTGTTATCAGGAATACTGCTAAAGAGGATGATTTTCTAATAGTTATCTATCTATCTATCCATTTTCTGACGGGCATACCCAGGTAGGATATTCTGCAGAGCAGAGCTGACTTCCTACCCCCAATAATTGTCTCCAGGATATCTTATAGGATTCCCAGATATCAGAAACACTAGTCCTGAATGGGTACTGGTTCTTTTGTTGGCACCAACTAGAAAACCTTTTCCATGTGTTAATATACAACTTTCCAGTAGCAGGCTTTCTTGCCTTCATTAATACCTCCACTAATAAGATATGCCTAAATGGTGTTGAAACCCTATCATCCAGGCAATCAATTGCAGTTGTTTGGGGTCAGGATGCATCAGATACTCCTGATCTTGTGTAAGTAAATCCAGTCTGTGAGGAAGCACTTGCTGCAAAAGAAGCTTGTGTTAATTGCTCGTGGCCATTTACAAAAAAAAGGGAGAACCAGGGAGCCAGAATGGAATCACTACAATTATCTTTGAGGAGTTCTTCTGAATTTTCAGAAGTACTCTGGAAATCAGTTGAAAGGGTGGAAGGCATACAGGAACAGTCCTGTCCAAGGTAAAGAAAAGGCATCTGTCTTCCAGCCTTCATGTATGGAGTCATGGAACTGAATTTTGCCAGTTGTTTAGAGAGGAGGAAAAATATTTACTTGGGATGCTCCCACAGATGAATTAAATCTTGGAAGATACCGGATTCCATTTCCATTTGTGAGCATCTGTGCTTGTCCTGCTGAACATCTGTCACACAATTTTGTTATGATGGAAAGTAAGATGTCTGTAGCATGAGACTGTGCTGTAAAGTGATATCCCATACTAACATGGCTAGTCTTCATAAGAGGTAAGATCTGTTTTCCCATTGTTTGTTTATGTGCTGCATCACTGTGGTGCTGTCTGTAAAGACTTGAACGAGGTTCCAGGGACCACAGATGATTCAGAGAGTTGACAGCATTTCTAACAACTAATATCTCTTTTATAAAAGCTGGTGTGTTTTGGTTGGTCTTTTTTGTTATAAAAACCTTGCACTTTTACGGCCATTGATGCTGCTTCCAAAGCAAAGATGGAGGACTCAAGTTGTGATCGACTGTAGAAAGGAAGTACTGGATTCTGAGAAATTTGGCATCTCCAGTACATTATCTCCTTTTTTTACAAATCCTAAAACTGGAATTTGAAAAAACCTTGGGTGTTGATGCTGGGACATAAAGATTTCAGATACTTTTGTATATTTCAAGTGGAGTCTTGCAAGAGGTAACACAAGAATCATGCATGCCATGAAACCTAGAATCTTAAGGAATTCCTTTGCTGAGGCTGAAGTCTGAGTGGAAAACTAAATACAGATTGTTTTTTCTGTGGAAGAAAAGCTCTTTTTACTGAGGTGCCCAGCAGGCACCAGTGCTGGGAGGAGTCAGAAAAGACTTTGGAATGTTCAATCTGAAGAAGTCAGATGTTTTTACGCCGGCGAAAGTGCTCATGTTAAAGTGTAGTCTGTTCCTGTGAGTTGGTCTTCGTGCTTTATTAGTTTTTATAAGTTTGATTCATGTTTTGTACTTTTGAATGTTCTCTTAGAATCCATGCCTGTGTATGAGATCCTTTACCCATGAGAGAGATTCCTGATGCTTTGAAAAGGACACTGTAAAGATACGCAACTCATCTCTATAAGGATAAATGTGTATACCCTGCAGTCTGCAGTGGGCTATCACAGGAGCTGGACACTTTGTGAACACTCTTGGAGCAGTGGAGAGCCAAAAGGGGAGGACAGACAACTGCTAATGTGATCCAGACACAGAAAACCTTAAGAAACACTAGAAATCTGGATAAATAGGAATGTGATGATACAAATATTTTAAATATAAGGTCACTAAATAACTGAAATGAGGAAGAAGGGGTAATATGTTGTGAAGTGACAGCATTTTGAAATTGTGCACTATCACAAACTGGATCAGGAAGGAAACCAGAACTGATGACCAAGAATCTTCTTTCTTTGACACCAGATACATCCTTGAAAAAAAATCCTTCTCCTAACAATGGATGAGGGACACTTCTATTATCCCCTGAGACAGCAAGTGCTGTAAGACAAGACGGAAACAAAATAAGTTGGTCTGGTGGATGATGAAGAACTCATTGGAAAGGAGGGAGAGCCTCCCACTGACACCTGTTGTCTTAATGGATCATGTTCAAAACCTGCCTGTCTGTTGCCAAAGAGAGAAATGGAGTTCAGACTTTTTGAAAAGATTAATGGACCACCAGGTTAAGACAAAGTCTCTCATATGGTCATTTTGATGTATTGGACTGTCCTTTGTTATTGGGAGGGGGGGCTGCTGTTGTCTTTTTGAAACCTCCCTGGCACTGTTTTTTAAACATTTGCTTACATGCATTTTGCTGGGACTGTTCAGTTTACTTTTTGCTGAAGTTAGAGGAGAGTGTAAAAAATCCCTTGGAAAACTTAGAGAAGGAGGGCTGAAAAATCTGAGCGATTTGAATCAGCTAACCTCTCTCATCAGACTTTTTAATGACCTGTGCAGCAGAAGGATCAAAACCTTGTTCTCTGTTCAAGGGAAAATTCAAGATCTCATTTTAGCATCCTCTGGGGGGGGGCTTTGAGAATGCAACCATGCAAACCTCCTTATAACAGTTCCAGTGACAACAGCCATGGAAGTGGCATCAGTAGAACCATAAGCACATTTCAAATAGTGGGTAGTCACCTGAGGCACAGAACCCACTAAGTTGTACAAAGCAGATCTCTCCTCACATGAGACAGTAGATGGCAAAATATTTCTCATACTCTCACAAGTATAAATTTCAACATCAGAGCATGATAGCTGAGAATTCTAAAAACACATGTTGCAGAAGAATAAAGGTTATCCCAATGTATCAAATGCCTTCCCATCCTCGTTAGAAGGAGAGGGATTAGGATTAACCATATATTTAGTAGCAGCTGGGCTCACTGAAGCAATAGCTGTTGGATCAGACTTGGGGTGAGATTTAGGCACTTTATAAAGTCTATCGGCTTTATTTATGGCAGCAGGGTGGCTGTAAGGAAAATTGCTGGCTGTGACAAAAACATCTTCCAAAGCAGGCAGAACAGGGGAAATATAAGTAGGTTCTGGAAATTTGTTTGTAACTAATCATAATATTTCTGGGAGGACTGAGAAATATCACTGTTTCCCACTGAAACACCTAATTCATTCTATAAATAGTTTCAGAGAAAGATAATTCTTCAGAGTTACTCAGTGAAACCACATTCTCCTCGGAATCTGAATCAGAATTATGTGGAGATGAAATGTAATCTATGCTTTCAGAATTGTTTTGAGGTCCAAAGTCTTCAATCCCTTCAGAAAATGAAGAATTCCTTTTTATTTTACCTGAGACAACCATACATGAAGGGTCAAGAGCATGCACTAAAGTATGAGCTAAGCACAGCTAATTACCCCTGTCCAGGGTAACTGAGAGGGGAGGAGGTATATGTTTAAGATTTTTTTCCTATTTGACAGGAAATTCTGGAGAAACAGATCCACTTTTGGCAGCAAAGGATTTGCACAGCTTTCTGGCATTCTCTGCCTCTTTTCCCAGGATTGAGAACAGTGGCTCTCCCTTGAACATCAAGGACATTCCAACAGCTGTAGAAGACATGTCTGATCCCCAGTCCATGGGTGGCTGTAGGGGCTACACCAGTGGGACACAAAGAAAAACATGAGTATTCTGAGGAACCAGCTTTAGCCACAGCAGAATCATCCACCTGCGGCTGAGGCATTTTATAAGCCTGCTGTGGTGACAAAGGCTGCTTAATAACTGTTTTTGTTTTGTGGCTAAAGATAGTACTGCAGATCTGGTAGGTTGTTCCATGGTAAATCTGAAAAAGGTGTCTGATTCCTAGGGAAGCTTTGCAGCAATAGTTGGTAAAACAGGCAAGCAGCAAAATGTAACTTTTACCATTGTTAAAGCACAGTATAAAGCGCTTTAAATACTCACTCCAACCCTCAAATGTAAAATAACAGTAGTTTCTACATTGGTTTAAATTAAGTTTTAACAACTTTTTACCACAAAAAGTAAAAAAGTATCAATCCTGTTTAAAAGTGAACAAAAGTCACATGACAGTCAATAAACCACAATTCCATAACTTAAATATTTAAGTTTTTCAGGAAAAGTAATTTTCTGTTATAAAAAAGTAAAGTGGAGTTTTTTTTTCCCTGAAAGGAACTTATCTGCCAAGCAATGGAATATTGTTGGTTGACTGTTGATCCTCAAAGCCTGCAGAGGAGCTCTGTCTTCTGCAGCAGGAAAGTTGTGGAAGGCTTTGCACCAACACCTGTCTTTTAGTCAGCTCAGCTCAAGCTGACTAATGGTTTGGGCTCATGGAGGGTGCCCTGAAAGCTTTGTAAGCTGTCTGGCTGTTGATTCCTTGGCAGGATTCAACACATATAGCTAAGGATACTGCAGCAGTAATCAAATGAAGATAGGTGCTGTTGTATCTTTTGCATCCACCTGAGTTATCATCCACTGAGGTAGACAGGACCTCAGTTTAACATCTCATCTGAAGGATGACACATTCAGGAGTATAACACCCCCTGTAATGCTGCTCTTCAGTGACAGGAATCCAATCCCCTGGAGTGTGAATAGAACCCACAGCCTTCTGGTCTTCCATCACCAAACACAAGTGTGCTACCTGTTGTGGCACTAACATTGCCTATAGTACAAGACAAGTAATATACAGATAACCATAGTGTGCTAAAAGATTCATCTGCCGTCTCTGACAACCAATATTACTGGCCTCTGACTGTCCATGGTGCTGCCCATGCTGAAGAAAAAAGGATAAAATAATCTTCACACAAACACTCTTGGTGTAAGTGAGATACAGACCTCAGTGGAAAACTACTGTATATTCTCACATGGAAATGTGCCCCCAGCTTCACAACTAAGCCACAATTCCATATGTAGATGCATAACAGCAGAAGCCTGGAAACATATCCACAGTCTCATAACTAAGCCACAAATCCGTGAGAAAGTACATGACAGCAGAAGCCTGACACAATGCTCACAGCCTTACAATTGAACATACATGTATTACCTCACAGTATGCTACAGTGCCATAACATATTTGACAGGTAACAGGCATAACACAGGTACAGTCCCCGTCAGTAGTCCACCTGTTATGTCCTGATATCTTTCGGAGAAAATAGCTCTTATTAGAAACACTGTTCTGAATCACTGAAAAAAAGGTTTAAAATTACAGTATACTATTGGGATGTTTCTGCTTAACCTATGCGTCATACTGACAGATTTATTCAGGGTGACAGTGACACAGGTCATCATGCAGCTCCCTGCATTGCTCACCAGTTCAGGGACTCCAGCTGAACATTTCGTCACTCATGTGAGTTACTAAAATACATAGATTCACAGCCATATGTGGAACCCAGCTATAGATACATACAAACTGGACAAACTGCTATATACTTGTGGATTAAGCAGACTTGATGCCATTTTAAATGTCAATCCAAGTACTGAAAGAAATCTGAGTGGTAACAGCATCAGTGCAGAAGCTGGAAGCAAGTTTCTGGCAGTAGAGTAGCATAATTTAAAAAAGATGCAGGCCTGATGTATACTGTGTGCTGCAGTACTGAGGAATGTTATACTTCTAATGGGTGTTACTCATGGAAGCTTCTGCCCTGGAGCTAGGTATAGGTACATAGAATAATTTATTTTATGATTACTTGTAACGTGTGCATGCATACATCCAGTACACAATATATGTAGCTGTATCTCTACATTACTCTGTTGGAAGGCAACCCACCATCAGGGCTGCCCCTACAGTGTCCTGTATATCCTAAAGAGATATGTTGTGTATGTATGCTGTGCAAACACATGCAGTAAAATTCATCTTGTGGAATGTCAACATCACAGTCAAATAGTGCTCTGTCACATGTGACACCACCCGTGACATCTGTGAATTCCACTCTTACCCTGTATATCCTTGTGGGTCTCACTAAGGCAGCAACTCCAGATGTATACTTGTACATGTCTGTCCCTATCATTACTCTGGGATATCATTGGAGTACCTCTCTGTCCACAGCATAGAATATAAGTGGTACCAGGCCAGTAATGATGAACATGCCTATGGCAATTCACTGTTATAGAATATAAGTGGTACCAGACCAGTAATGATGAATATGCTTATGGCAATTCATTGTTATGGAATATAAGTAGTACTAGGCCAATAATGATGAATATGCCAATGGCAATTCACTGTTTGTAACTGGTATCCTCTTATCTTCAGTAGCCACCAGCCTACAGTTATGTTGATTGTTTTCATAGATGTCAGCATGTCCTCAAAAAGTTGCATATGGCAAAGACTGGACAAATTCACCCAAGATGCACATAACACCCGGCTGCAGGCACTCAGGATTAATACCTCCCACTTGTTTGGGACAGTGAATAATCAACCACTACAGGACCACATCTGGGAGACACTGATCCATGACATCAATGTGGGCAGAGTTATACACCACAGTAATGTGAGAGCTTTGTCACTAACATGATCAGGTGGGCCTGCAATAAAAACAAAAAACATGCAGCATAATGGCAGAGAGGTTGGTCACTGGAGGCAGTGCACTACCCACTACAAGCCTAACTGACAAGGAGGATTTCCTAGTGTTCCTTTATGGAAATGCAGAGGGCAGAAGTACTACTTGGCTCCTTGGCATAGAAGAAAAGGACAGTGACTATGACCTAGGTGATGTGATACATGCTGCAGGAGCTAGGTGGGGAGTAGAAAGGAACAAAGTGGTGGAGACTGACTGCCACTCTTAGGGAGGGAAAGGGTGCACATATTTGAGAGAGCACATGTGCAGCTATGATCATCCCTGGCGGATACCAAGGTGGACTCCTTACTTGAGGAGATGCATGTGCAGGTATAATTATCCCTAGTGGAGACTGGGATGGACTGCCTGCAATTCCTTATATTAGGGGCTGAGTGTGGTTGATGGGAATGCCCCCAAAGAAGTGTGTGTGTGTGTGTGTGTGTGTGTGTGTGTGTGTGTGTGTGTTGGGGGGGGGCTGTCGAATGCAGTCAACCCATTGCACAGCTGTCTACTGGTAGCCTTAATTGTGTAATGTAGGGCATAACAAAAAATCTCAACCAGCCCCAATGGCTGCCCAGATGTTGTCACCTCTGAATAATATTTCCTTTCTGTTGACTCTTGCTCCAGTGATGAGGAGTGAATGAGCCAAAACAAGAGAAGGACAGTTCATCAGAAGATCAGAAGGCAATGGGGGCAAAAAAAAAAAATTTTGCCAATATTAGTATTACATGACGGAGTTGTTTGAAAAAAAATGTGGCTTACCTTTTCTGAATAAGTCTGTTACATAGCAACAAGAGAGACTGGTTCATAGGTTCATAGGTTCATACTAGGCTATCTGCCCTAGGGCATTTATAAGCCTAGCCAGAATGTGTTTGGCTTTCGCCACCCATTTTAAATTAATTTTGCTATGCCCTTTTTCGAGGTTAGTATACTGTGCCTCTGTCTAACAGTGACACAGAAGTGATACCCGGGTTAAACCTACGATCTCCCATCCGCTCATCAAGATTCCTCTTGAAGAGAGTCAATGAGGGATGCTGCCTAACCTGGACTGGGATTTTATTCCAGAGTGAAGGGAGCCTCTGGGTTATGAATCTGTCCCTCCAGCATGTCCTATTTATTTCAGTGCTGAGGTTCAAGTCTCTTGACCACGTAGCTCGATGGGATTTGGATTTTCTGAGGTGCAGCATGTCCATTCATTCCGGGTTGGACATGGCTTTATACGTCAGGCACAGATCGCCCCTGAACAGGTGGTATGCCACTGAGTAGAGCTGGAGTTTCTTTAACCGGGCAGCATATGGCATCTGTTTGAGCCCTTTGATCCTCTTGGTGAGGTACTTTTGGGTTCTTTCCAGTTGCTGCAGGTGTCTGGTAAGGTACATCCCAAAACGGGCATTGTACTCAATTATGGGCCTGATGAGGGATGAGTAAAGAGGCACGATGACCTCCCCTGATCTAGATGTGAATCCCTTCATGATTAGGTGGGCTATATAAAATGTTTTTCTAACCACTTTGGCCATGTGGTTGTCAAATGAGAGACTGCTATCAACTTGGGTCCCCAGGTCCCTAATTACGTCTTCTGTACTTAATGGATTACCACCTATGTGGTAATTTGTGGGCACTTTGTTTTTGCGAAGGGATGACTATACACTTTTTGGCGTTTAGCTTGAGGCCATGGCTCTTGCACCAGTTGTCTGTTTCTATGAGGCCCTTTTGGAGGATGCTTGTGTCGGCTGGAGAGTCGATTATGGCGCCCAGTTTGCAGTCATCTGCGAACTTGGTCAGCCACAGTCCTTCTGTGTTGGCCTGTACCTCCGAGAAATATATACCGAACAAGAGAGGTCCCAGGACTGAGCCTTGTGGGGCGCCACTTGTAACTGGTTTGGAGTCTGACATGGCTCCAGCAATTCTAACCATGTGGGTTCTGTCCTTGAGCCAGTTTGCAACCCATCTAGTGACATAGGGGTTTATATTTAAGCTGGTGAGCTTATCTATAATGCCCGAGTGGGGTATTGTATCGAAGGCTTTTGCGAGGTCCAGGTAGGCTGTGTGGACCACCTTCCCCTCATCAATGGCCTTGGTGACTGTTTCAAAGAAATCAGCCAGGTTTAAGAGGCAGGATCTGCCCTTAACAAAGCCGAACTGGGTAGGATCCAGTGTCTGTAGGTCCCCAATATCTTTATTTATGAGGTCCATGATGATCCTTTCCATAGCTTTGCAGACCAAGCTAGTCAGGCTTATGGGGCAATAGTTTCCAGGATCCGTTGAGGCACCACCTTTGTGGAGAGGGACCACTGTTGCTGTACGCCACTCTTTGGGTACATATCCTGTAGTAAGGCTGAGATTGAACACTAGTTTTATGTTTGGGTTTAGCTCTTCTTGGAGTTCATGTAGGACGCAGCCCGGGACACCGCCTGGTCCCATTGATGCTGTGTTTGTTGCTTTGGAGAGGGCGGCTTTTACCTGAGCATCTGAGATGTCAGGGGGGCAGCACTCTGCTGGGATAGATATTTGCCCTTTTGGTGGGGAGGGGGGGGAGAAGTTTGCGCTGAACCTGTCAGCTAGGATGCCGGCAATGTCTGTGGGTTCGGTGTATTTCTTGTCATTTTGGACTAATTCTGAGCATATCTGGGAATTCCCACCCAGGTTCCTAACATAACTAAAGAAAGCCTTGTGATTATCCTTAGTGTCCTGTGCAATTTTTCTCTCGAAGCTGGCCTTAGACGATTTTATGAGTGCCCATAGTTTTTGCATCTTATCCATGATTAGTTTCTCTATCACATGTCCAGTGAGTGTTGGGATAGGCTCTAGCTTCCCTATATAAAGCTATGAGTATCACAGAAAGAAGAAATGAATGTTACATAGTAAAACTTTGTTGCGTTTGAAATGCACTAAAATGATAGAAAAGGTGTTTGCATTTCAATGTAATTTGTCTTGGCAAGTAGAACACTTTGGATTATTTGTGCTACTTACACTGTGGCTCTTTATTTTTTACTGCATTTACATTTTTGTATATTTATAACTTTTTGAAAGTCCTACTAGAAGATCACAGATAATTTAAGGGGAAGTATGATTTTTCTGTCAACCTGTTGAAAAATTATGACGTTTTGTCCATTTTTTCTGAAGTTAGTTTTGGTCTGATAAAATTGTAAATTTAGTCTGTTTGATTTTCTGACTTAGAAAGACCTTTGTGTGTTAGTAATGATATTTTACCACAGTTGAAAAGAATCAGTTAAACCAGCGCACACATACATTTAACACACAAAGTTAGGAAAACATAGTTGCAGTAATTCCACATACAACAAAGATATTGCATTGCACGAAAAACCATGATTTCACTACAAAATCAGGGATAAGACAGGCTTGTTAATCACCTATTTGATATCTCATACTAGAGCATTAACAGTGCTGAGTAGCCACTACAGAAGGACAGCAGAAAGCTGGTAAACACCTCATCTGAACTGTTTTTTTAAAGTCTCATTGAATTTAGAGTTCACATGACGTTCTTCGTGGTTTTCCTGTACTCTTCTTTAGTGGCAGCGGTACATATGCTGCAGCTTTTCAGTCGTTGTAATGCTTGGTACTACTACACTTGTTTTTCTCTCTAACATTTATATAACAATAGGAATAGGTAAAGCCCCATAAAATAAAAAGAATTATGCCCAGGCTTCTCTGAACATAACTCAGGTTATGTATTCTTGACATGGAAGTTTCTTCTTGCCAATCATACCTGGAACACATGACTCCTGCTTATGATCAGAGGCCTAATCATAATCATCTATGGTAGTGTTTTCATTGTTCAAACTTTTCCCAATGGGCCATAGCCATGCTAGAAAAACTTGGGGCCAGAGCAGCCCCCACTGCAAGACATGTGTTTAGAGTATCTGTGTTGACAAACAAATAAATTATTTTCCAGTATCGGTTTGGGTAATATGAAAAGCAAATCTGTCTTATAAAGGGTCAACAAATTCTTGAAAAAAAAAATTCACATATCTGATTCTTTTATATGGGCAGATAATAGTACACAGGGATTTAGTGTCCAAAGTAATAACATCCTTAATTTTTGTTCACAAAATTAAAGTGCCTTTAATGTAAGGAGGTATGCAGTTACAAATGTGGATTAATTATTTTGTCAAACAAGATGTTCATTGATTTTGACTTAGAAAATTCACCAGACACAATGGATCAACAGGTCAAATGCTTGTCTCCCCCTATGTAATTTATGGATGCCAAGAAATGTTGGCAAAACTGGCCTTGAAAGTATAAATCAAACAAAACATCAGAAATAGTTCCAAAGGAATATAAACACATTAACACGATATTTACTTGTTGTATAAGCCCTGTGAATATTCTGTAAATTAAGCTCCTTAGAACGTTTTGTCTGTTAACGTCTTTAACATTTTATCAACATAAGAGGAGATAACTACTGTAACCAAAGCTGCAACCTAATCTACCTGCATACAACACCTGCCTACAATGAGGACTTTTGCAACACTGCTCATTCTTCACTGTCAAATTGTAAAACTTTTTTTCAAAACCTTATGCATTGCAAGCTTACAGGCCTGTTCATAATGCAGGGCTCATAACCAATGTGTAAAAATTCAGTTTCTTTAGTATGTCCATTCTACTGTTATACAAAGAATCACCGGTAGCTATAATTATCAAATTTAAAACTCCAAAGTACAGCTTTATTGATTTAATTACGTTAATAATAACTGCCTATCATAAAGGTCCTACCAAACACCCTAATATTGGGTGATTTCAATTACCCAAACATTAACTGGGAGAACTACTCAAGTATGAACTCCCTTGCCCAACATTTCCTAGAATTTATAAACTCAAATGCCCTGGATCAACTGGTCAACACTCCCACCAGAGGTGACAACATATTGGACCTGGTCATCACCAACATGGGCGACCGGTGTTCCACACCAGAGGTCAACCCCTCGCTGGTTAGATCTGACCATAAACAAATCACTTTTGATATCCACATTCCGCCCCCACCCCTGGAGAAGGAAGCCACTGTGAAAAACTTTTCAAAAGCAAACTTCACGTTACTTAAGACTGAGGTGGAAAGTTTCAAAGCCCCCATGCTAAAGGATAAAGCTGTCCAAGCTGCAAAATCCTTTACTAAAGCATTCTACGGGCACCTACAAGAATGCATGGATCATGCTATCCCAAGCAAAACCAAGACTCACTCCTCCAAGAAAAGGAAAACAGTCTGGTAGACCCCTGCCATAAACAAGCTATACAACAGAAGGAGGAAACTAGTACAGAAAAGAGTAAAATCCCAAGAAGGGAAGACATCCCTGATCAGTATCAGCAAGAAACTACGATCCCTCATAAAATCATCCAAGGTGAACTTCGAAAGAAAAATTGCCAAGGACTCCAAAGATAACCCCAAGGCATTCTTTAGCTATGTCAAGAATCTAAGTGGAAATGCTCAGATCTGCTCGGAGTTAGTGCAGAATGGCAGAAAATACACTGAAATGACCAATATCTCCAACATCCTGGCAGACAGGTTCAGTGCAAACTTCACCCCCCTCTCACCCCCAAAAGGGCCCATAACCATACCAGAAGAATGTAGAGCCCCTGAAATCACAGACACTCAGGTTAAAACAGCCCTCTCCAAAGCCAAAAACACAGCATCAATGGGACCAGACAGTGTCTCAGGCTGCGTCCTACACAAGCTCAAAGACGAACTAACCCCTCACCTAAACACACTGTTCAAACTCAGCCTCTCCACAGGCTATGTACCCATAGAGTGTCGCACAGCAATGGTTATTCCACTCCACAAAGGTGGAGCCACAACAGACCCCGGGAACTACTACCCTATAAGCCTGACTAGCTTGGTCTGCAAGGCTATGGAGCACATCATCTGGAACTCATTAACAGGGACACTGGGAATCTCCAAACACTGGACCCTACCCAGTTCGGCTTTGTTAAGGGCAGATCATGCCTCCTAAACCTGGTGGACTTCTTTGAGACAGTTACCAAGGCTACAGATGAGGGAAAGGTGGTACACAGCCTACATAGACCTCGCAAAGGCCTTCAACACCATTCCCCATTCTGATATTATAGACAAGCTCACCAACCTGAACATAAACCCCTACATCACAAGATGGGTTGCCAACTGGCTCATGGACAGAACCCACATGGTGAGAGTTGCGGGAGCTAGGTCCGACTCTAAACCAGTTACAATTGGCGTTCCCCAGGGCTCAGTCCTAGGACCCCTCCTGTTCAGCATATACTTCTCAGAGGTACAGGCAAGCACAGGAGGACTATGGCTGACTAAGTTCACAGACGACTGCAAACTAGGGGCTATAATTGACTCTCCGGCTGACACTGACATCCTACAAAAAGGGTCTCACTGAGATGGATACCTGGTATCAAAATCATGGCCTCAAGCTAAATGCCAAAAAGTGCATAGTCATCCACTTTGGAAAAAACAAAGTACCCACAAACTACCACATAGGTGGTAGTCCCGTAAATACGGAAAAATGTAATAAGGGATCTGGGGACCCAAGTAGATAGTAATCTCTCCTTTGATAATCACATTGCCAAAGTGGTTAGAAAATCCTTCTATGTGGCCCAGCTAATCACAAAAGGGTTTGCATCCAGATCAAAAGAGGTCATTGTGCCCCTCTACTCATCACTCATCAGACCCATCATAGAGTACAATGCCCTATTTGGGATGTACCTTACAAGAACACCTGCAACAGCTGGAAAGACCACAGAAGTACCTCACCAAGAGGATCACTGGCCTCAAACAGATGCCCTATGCAGCTCGACTGAAGAAACTCCAGCTGTACTCGTTTGAATACCACCTACTCAGAGGTGATCTCTGCCTGACATACAAGACCATGTCTAACCCAGAATTGATGGACAAGCTCCACCTAAAGAAAACCTTATCCCCTCAAGCCACAAGCTCTAGGGATCTAAACCTCACCACAACAATAAATAGGACGTGCTGGAGGGATAGATTCCTGTCCCAGAGGCTTCCCATGCTTTGGAGCAAGATTCCAATCTACATTAGGCAGAGCTCCTCGCTAACACTCTTCAAGAGAAACCTTGATGAGTGGATGGGAAACAACATTTACCCAGGGGATCTGGGGAACTAATCTAAGGGGGCAGCGAAAGCCAACACATTGTGGCTAGGCTTATAAATGCCTTTGGGCAGATAGCCTAGTACCTACCTATGAACCTATGAAGAGATTAAAGTTAACCGATTCTTTCAAGCAGACAATTAAGTCTCTGGGAAAATTAGATGAAACAAAATTTATTTTCTTATCACAAAATTAG